>NC_051063.1:18891955-19094455 GCF_004664715.2 Peromyscus leucopus | reverse complement strand
TGGGGCTTCCAATTTCATACTAATAGCCCTAAAAATCAATTCAGTCCTGATATAAGAATATTCCATCTGGTGATGCACGCCTTTATCCCATCACTCAGGTGGCAGAGGCAGGCAGATTTCTGAGTTTGAGCCCAGCCTGGCCTACAGAGTGAGTTCTAGGACAGCCAGGGCTACGCAGAGTAAGGCTCAAGGTGGGAGGGGATGGTAGTGTCCATCTTTAGATACGTCAATGAAACTAAAAATCAACAAAGAAACTTCAGAGTTAAGTCATACTCCTGATCAAATGGACTTAACAAGGTACCTACAGAATATCCCACATATCAGGTACAAAACACATTCTTCTCTGCAGCCCAAGGGACCATCTCTAAAACAGATTACATTCTAGGCCACAAGAAAATCCTAACAAATACAAAAGAATCCAAATAATTCCTGTATCTTATCAGATCATAGTTAACTAAAAAGCAGAAGCCAATAGCAAGAGAAACTTCAGAAACTAGGCAAATGCAAATCCCAGGACGTACAGAACTATTGTGTAACAATTAGAAAAATAATTTAAGAGTTATGCTTAGAACCAGTTCTTTTCAAATATTAGCATGCTCCAAAATCACCCCTCAGGGTTTGTTAAAATGATTGCTGCCACCTCAGAACGTCTGACTCAAGGGGTTTGAGGTGGAGCCTGAGTCGTGTTCCCATAGCATCCCCAGGTGATGCTGTTTGGAGTCCAGAGAACACATTTTAGAGAAGCCGAAGAGGCTGACTCTCTGGGAGACGATACACAGTTGGTGTTAACTGTCTAGTGATTCCTTCAAACGCTGCACACCAGAGCACCTGCTACCCGTCAAGCAAAGGATATTAATGGCTTACAAGATAAGGTCCCTCCGTCTGACATAAAATCAGTTTCAAGAGAAGCGCCAAGTTTATCTCGAAGCTTCCTGTATCTCTGAGTTGAACCAGCATGCACAGACTTTGAGTGAAACATCATCCCCTTCTGTGACCCTCGGCAAAGAACCAACACAGACATCAAGGCTGGACCTGAGAATGACAGACAGCTCCATGAAGAGGAGGTGCCACAGTGCACTGGACACAGCAAACTAAGGGCCTCGGAGTAGAGGGAACTCAGCACGCTTTTCTCAACTCCCTGGCTTCCCTCTGCACCTCATAATGCTACCTTTGTGGCCCCTGCAAGGCTGTCTGTGGAAGTCCTCAAAGGAGGCTGCTCCCGCTGCTGATGGCATGGAGAGTCCGGGGAAGTCTATCACCAGTGCAGACCTCAACAATGAAACTGATGCAATGGTAAAAAGAGCCTTCTAGCCTGTGACTGGCAACCTTGACCCTATCGGAAGTATATGGAGACCTTGTTTGTCTGGTTTGTTTTGTTTTAGAGCCATTGTTGGATACTCTAGAGCACATTTCCCTGAGTCTGAGAGGCACCTGAGAATATCAACTTGCTAAAAACCTCCCTGATGATGTGCAGAGTCTGGTCCAGAGATCACAACAGAGAAGCACTCATAAGCCATGGCTTAGGCCACTGTCACCTGCCTGTTACCTGAGCACCTGCTCTGTTAGTGACCGTGTTAATTAATACATGCACAGAAATCCCTCACTAGGAATATAGCTTTTGTCACCTCTATGTGGCAGACGTCAGGCGTGTCCTGTACACACTTCATGCCCTTCCTTTCCACATGTAAATGGACACTTTTCTCCACACTGAGACAAATCCTCCACTACTGTGTAATTTTAAAGACATTACTTGGTATCAGAAACTGTTTCTTCTCTTAAAATGTTTTTCCTGGTTTAATTGAAATGGGGTATGACATTTAAAACAGGATCCAGAGTTCCTCACTGGAAAACAACATGCAAGAGCTTTTTTGGTTTTGTTTTGAAGCTAAATCTTCGCAAATGGGAACCTTCATAAAAAAAAAAATCAGAATCTGAAGCTGTTTTGTCCATGTTTTCATTTTTCCTCATAAAAAATAAGTTCTGTTTGTGATATGGTACAGCCGATAGATAATACAGGTTTCAATTAAAACACCCACCCACATACAAGCTCGTGTACACACACACACACACACACACACACACACACACACACACACACGACCTTTAATAAAGCATTACAAACCTAAGTTTCTCCCAGGTTGCTCATCTTAGGAATGTATAAATGTCCTACTTCAATCCAGGGGACAGGGTGAGAGGTGGGGCCAGGGAGGGGCTCTGCGGCAGCCCCGCCCACAGGATCCGCAGTGCTGACTGGCAGAACTCAGCAGAGCTCCAATGCTGGTCTTTCAGCAGACACCTGTCCCTCCATACCCACACCCATGCCCACTCTCTTTACTCCTTAGTCTTTAGGGGAGACTGCAAGTGACAAGCTTCTGCTTCTCCCAAAACAGCAGGGGTGTGAAGTGAGCCTTCCAACACTTTGTAGCCGGAGAACAGAGACCATGTGATGGGCAGGACATCTCTGTGACTTTATGGGCTAAGACTCCTTCCACCATGAAAGACAAATGAGATTGCCCTGGCATGCGCCCTGGAAGCACTGGGCTGTGGGGAATTGGCCAGCCTACTAATGCCCTCCCTGGCTCCTCCAAACACCTTCCATGCTGGCCTCGGCCTCTAATTAAAGTGAGCTACAGTCACAGAAACAAGAGGCACATTGTTCCTGCAAGTCAACCCATCCCTACGGCACACCTTTCCAAACCGTACACTCATCTCTAAGACCAGAAGACTGACCTTCCAACTTCAGCCACTGTTTTTTTAATTAAGTGTGTGTGTGTGTGTGTGTGTGTGTGTGTGTGTACCTATGTACAAGTGACTGCAAGCATGTGTGTGCAAAACACATATATACCTGGTACTCATGGAAGCAAGAAGATGGCATCAGACTCGCTGGAACTGGAGTTCCAGATAGTTATGAGCTGGGAGCGGAAGCCAGGTCCTCTGCAAGGGCAATTGCTTAACCACAGAGCCACCTCTTCAGCCACATATCAGCCACCTTTACTACAATGAAATAATTTCTCCATCTTTTCACTCCAGATTTGGAAAACAAGTATTAATCACTGGGATTGGGGAGCTGTGGAAAGCCTAGTTAAAGAACACTTTAATCATTTCAATCAATTTTAACACACCCTGGGGCTTTTCCTCCACACTCACAGCCTGTTACTTCCAGTCTAAGGGAGAAAATAATGATCCTAAATAGAAACTGGGCAAGCATCAACTTTATTATTCCGGACCCTCACACTGACAAAGTATCTTTTTTTTTTTTTTTTTTGATTTTTGGAGACAGGACTTCTCTGTATAGTCCTGGCTGTCCTGAAACTTGCTTTGTAGACCAGACTGCCCTTGAACTCAGATATCCACCTGCCTCTGCCTCCCGAGTGCTAGGATTAAAGGCATGCACCACCACCGCCTGGTGACAAGGTATCATTTTAAATTTTATTTAAATATAATACGTGTGGGTATTTCGCTTGCTTGTATGTCCGTGCATCATGTACAGGCCGTACCCCTGGAGGCCAGAAGAGAGCACCAGATCCCCAAATACTGGCGTTCCAGAGGGTGGTGAGCCACCAGGTAGGTGCTGGGAACCGAAGCTGGGTCCTGGGCAAGAGCAGCCAGTACTTTTAACCCCTCATCCGTCACATTATCTTTCATTCTTCTGTGAAGACTGCTCTATGTGTGGTGGGGATGCTAACCCAGGAAACACTCTAATTACCATGACATCAGATCCGCACCTTCCTGAACCCTGGAACCCTGATAGCCAGATTTTCTTCCTCTTCATCCGGTGACTAAAAATCCACACCAGTTATTATTTATAAAGCTTGCTAAGAGAAGAAGGGACTTCCTCTTAAAAGTCAACTCCCCTGGATGAGCACATATACTGCTGCAAGGTTTGAAGAGGCTGGCAAGAATGCAAAAGCAAGTCCTGCTGGAGCGACCCCCCGCCCCCAGCCTCCCCATCCTATTCCAGGAGGAGACTATCTCTTGGGATTACCGCCTATAGAAGTGGAAAGTATAAAGTCATCCAACCAGAAATAGCGTTTGTCTCCTCCTCAGTACAAACTGGTACTCATGCAACAAACGCATTAACATTTTAAACTTCCCTGCTAAAATGGACATGCCTTAAAAGTACAGAAATATTTATTTTAGTCACTATTACACATCCATAATAAGCCCTGAGATTGTATTAGTAGTGGAAGAGGAAACAACTATCAACTTCTTGGTGTTTCAGAAACTTGTTGTCTTGTTTTAAACTGAACTACACCATTGGGTGTGGCTACACACATCTGTAATCTCGGTACTCAAGAGGCAGAGGTGGGCAGCCATGAGTTCGGGGCCAGCCTAGACCACATAGGTAATGAACTGTCTCAAAAACAAAACCAACCAAAAAACAGAAAACAGGTATCTCCTCAAACATGCTCGCCCACAGGTGCCCTGGACCCACAGGGAACCTGAGCAGAATGTAGTAAACTTAAGACTTGATTTATGAAACATAAAACTAAGGAGCTCAACTCGGTTTACCAAATACCTGATATCCCTAAAAACTAATATTTCTCTCTGGATAATGTATTTACTGCCTTTGAATAAAATGTTATTTTTCTAATAAAGGGCACTGCTCACTGTGTGTTTGAGATTCTGAGCTGAGAGCCTGGTTGCCAACTGTATTCCTGGTATTCATTTAAAAAAGCCAAACTGGGGCTGGAGAGCTGTCTCAGAGGTTAAGAGCACTGGCTGCTCTTGCAGAGGACCTGGGTTCAGTTCCCAGCACCCATCTAGTGGCTCACAACCATTCGTAACTCTAGTCTCAAGTGATAGATCACCTTCTTCTGACCTCAGAGGACACCATACATGTATTTGGTGCACATACTTACATACACAGATACAGGCAAAATGCTCACACACACAAACAATAAATAATAAAAGAGTTTAAAGCAAAATTAGGCAAGTATCTGACTGTAACATGCCTAGAAACCAAACAGTAGGTCGTGGCCATTATTGTCTTTTCTGTTTAAATGGGTTTATTTCTCAGCCCATGCTCATGACCAAACCTCACATATATTAGGCAAGAGCTCTACCACCGGCTACATCCCCAGCTCAAACTTGTTCATTAAAAAACCAAAAACAGGCTGGGCGGTGGTGGCGCACGCCTTTAATCCCAGCACTCAGGAGGCAGAGCCAGGCGGATCTCTGTGAGTTTGAGGCCAGCCTGGGCTACAGAGCAAGCTCCAGGACAGGCCAAAACTACACAAAGAAACCCTGTCTTGAGAGGGAAAATCACCAACAACAAACCCTTTGGCTTGCAAAATGGCTCGGCAGGTGAAAACACTTTTGTGATGCAAGGCTCATGATCCAAGGTCTATCCCTGGAAGAGAGTATAGAAGGAGAAAAAGAATTCCTAAACACTTTCCCAACCTCTGCAGAGTCATGGCACACACACCTGTACACATACTTCTTAGTTTATTTTATATTCTCATTTTAAAACGAGGCATGGTCGCATCCTTGCCTGTTACATAGAAAAACATCCACTTGGCTCAATAATTCGACCTCCTTTGCTAAGTGTTAACAAGCGATATGAATATTCCTGACTCCGGCCGTGCATCACCCTGTTTTCTCAGGGCAGGGGCTGAGACTTGCATTTAATAAGAGGCCAGCAGTGGAACAAGCCTAGCAAGGGGCACTGCCAGAGAAACAGTAACTTCTGCCCAGCACAACCTCCCGCAACTCTCAACAATCTCCCTGCGGCGGAACGAAGGTCTGCTCTGCCGCTGACAGGACTGTATTGCATGTCACCGTTTGCCTTGCGAACAAGACCTGTTCTTGCAGAGAACACACACACCTGTCACACACAACTTACCACGGGGCTGATCCTGGAATGGAACCCTCCTCCTCCTCAGCTGGACTGGGTCCATTTTGTGGAGGTGTGAATGGGTGACTGAAAGTTAATTGATTTAACAAGACACACCCACCGTCCTTGGTAGTTACAGTTTGGTGTGTGTTTGTTTTCTTTTTGGAGACAGGGTTTCTCTATGTAGCCTTGGCTGTCCTGGAACTAGCTAGTTCCACAGACCAGACTGGCCTGGACCTCAGAGATCCACCTGCCTCTGCCTCCGAGTGCTGGGATTAAAAGCATTAGAATAGTTAGTTTTTTCCTTATATTTGTAACTTCTTTTTTATATGTTTGGGGGTGGGTAGGTGTTGTTACTGCTATTGTTTTTGAGACAGGGTCTGGATATGTCAGCAGGTTGGCCTGGAATTGGGGATTCTCCTGTCTCTGCCTCCAGAGTGTAGGCATTGCATGTACACACCCACCACATCTAGCTGTATGTTTTGAGCCTTCTGAAGCTTATTGTTTCCCTCTAAAAACACAGCAAGGAAATACTGTTCATTAAAAAAAAAAAAAGAAAAGGTATTTCCAAGGAAATGCATTTGCCGCTTACTTCATTACTGTAACAAAAAGTCAGAAACTTAGATTATTAGACAAGCATTTAAGAAGCTGATGCACGCCTTTAATCCCAGCACTCGGGAGGCAGAGCCAGGCAGATCTCTGTGAGTTCCGGGCCAGCCTAGTCTACAGAGTTCCGGGACAGGCTTCAAAAGCTACAGAGAAACCTTGTCTCGGAAAAAAGAGAGAGAGAGAGAGAGAGAGAAAGAGAGAGAGAAGGAAGAAGTTAATGAAGTCTAACAAAGAACTCTGCAAATGGACTTTCAAGTTAATAAATTCACATTTAAAATCAATATAATTTGCTACCTAGTGTGTATATATGTGTGTATAAACAACAATATATATACAACAATCTAAGTTAATGGAGACAGATAATTTTAAAAAGGGAAGTGAAGTCTCCAAGCCTGAATTTCCATAATAAATAGCGTTAAACAGCCAGGTTTTATCAGCCACATTAAGATTGTCCCTGCCTTTCAGGATGATGAAAGTCCTTTAACAGCTGAACCTCCTGGTAAAAAGCATCTGGGGACCCAGTCTAGGTCACAGGTTAGGTTTCTGGGGACTATGACTTGATTTCTTTTTCCTGTATTGGGTAGGGCATCAACCAGCTGAGCCCTCTGGGCAGCCAGACAGCGTAATGCATCCCAAAGCTGGTCCACTAGGAGTCAAGGCTTCCTGATCAGTTTGTGCTGAATACATTTTTTCCCCACAGTCATGAAAATGTAGTTCGGGATTGGAAAAAACAAACCTAAGTCATCTTTACATTAATAACTTTTTTCAAATGTACACAAACATAAAATTGTACTAGAGCACAGAGGAGTTCCATAACCTCTTTCACGCAATCACAACAGACCACACTCCAAGCACCAATTAAGACAAAACCATGACACATTTGCACAAATGAGTGTCAACACATGAAAAGCAAACTCTTCTAAATAATTACTGACTTAAAGAAACACAAATCCAGTTACACAGTTATTATGAAAATCCAGAAAGGTTTAGAGCAAAAAAAAGAACAGACTTAAGAACACCTCCTGCCATCAGTGCCCAGGAGAACCAAGAGAGACACCAGCCTTGAGGAATTACAGAGAACAAGCCACCTGCCCAAATGAGAACAAATAACCAATTTGTTAGAAGGGTAACAATGAATAAATGCACTGGACAAATACAGAAAACAAAAAACCCAGAAATAACAACTTTAACAGCTTCTCAGAAAGTCCACCCAAGGTAAATAGCCACAGAGGGACAGGATGAAACGAGGAATCACAGGGCTGTTCCCAGCTCATCACAGCTCTTTGAATTAGAGTTGATACCAGGAAGGGAAGGCCGGGAAGAGCGTCAGGGAGGCAGGCGTACAGGACTAGATCAGAAGCCACTAGATCAGAAGCCACACCCTATGGACAAGAGACACTGCACCAAGGGCCTCTTCACACAGAGGGGCTGGTCCCAGATGAAGCGTGCAGTTGGGAGAGACACACGGACACCATCCTTTCCACTCCCTGGAGGCCGGTGAACACCGACACACATTCAGCAGGGGAGAGGCAAGCAGACTCAGGTTTAAAATGAATCAATTTAGTAAAATGTATCAAGTCTTCAATGTGGTTACAATCTTGCTGGTTTGGGTGAGATAGTGTCTCATTTTGCAGCCCAGGCTGACCTTGAACATACAGCAATCCTCCTGCCTCAGCCTCCCAAATGCTGAGATTAAAGGCATGAACCACCACATCTGGCTTACCATTTATTTTAACGTTACTTCTGACCCCATAATTTTGCATTTATTAACACATTGTAAGGAAATAATAAAATAACGTTTTAAAATACATCCAGGCTGGGGCGATGTCTGCTCTATTGGTAAAGTGCTTGGCACATAAGCATGAGGACCTGAATTTAACTCCCTCAGCAAATGTAAAAAAGCCCAACACCATGCTACATGTATTCAAAGCAACTAGCTGAGGTGATCCATCCTCACACACTACTACAGCTAAGATTTTTTTTAAAAGATTTATTTATTTATTATGTATACAGCATGTATGACCAAAAGAGGGAACCAGACCTTATTACAGATGGTTGTGAGCCACCATGTGGTTGCTGGGAATTGAACTCAGGACCTCTGGAAGAGCAGTCAGTACTCTTAACCTCTAAGCCATTTCTCCAGCCCCTACTACAACCAAGATTTAATTCTTAATTTTCTTAGGATCCCAATAAGATTACCAGTGCCCCCAATCAACAAGAAGTAGTAGGATAAGCTATGCCCAAATTCCCAAAATATTGTTTATAAATATTTATTTTTATTTAAAGGGGGTTGATTATAAATGCGATCTCTTTCTAAAGAAGAAAAGGGGATATTATAGATATAGGATAGAAGGGTAGATTATTGAATCTGCTTTTAAAGAGCAACAACTTGTTTAAAATGATTGTTCATTGTACATTGTTATAGATTTTAGTTTATTACAAATTTAAATTAATTTTGTTATACTGTGTATATTTCGAATCTTGTTTAAGGTATTATGTTTATACAGCTCATTTAAAATTATAATATACAATTAAGAAATACAGACACTAATAGTCATCTAGGATAATCAAATTTATAGTCACGTTAGTTAAGTTTTTTAGGTATATAAAGGTATGTTTCAATTAGGTAGGTAATCTTCAAACACTTCAAAAACTTTTAAAATGTTTTAAAAACTTAGACTTTCTGGACAATGAGACACATCTGCTCCTGGCTATAGATGAACGGTCTTATTAAATAAGAAACACAGAGCCAGTTGCAGAGTTAAAAGCCCAAGAGGTCAGAGCAGTAGCTGAGAGCTGAGCTTACCCTTCGCTGCTGCTGCTGTTCTTCCTCTCAGCAAGAGCCTACTTCCTGTGTGTCTGCCCTTTTTATTGACTTTCTGTCCTGCCTTCTCATTGGTTGTAAACCCAACCACATGACCTCCTTGTCACAGCCCATGTACAGACCTCCAGGTCTTCTATGGTTGGTATTGAGATTAAAGGCGTGTGTCTTCATGCTGACTGTATTCTTGAACACACAGAGATCCCCTTAGCTCTGCCTCCCAAGTGTTGGGATTAAAGGCGGGCACCACCACCACCCAGCATCTGCTATGGCTTGCTATTAGCTCTGACCCCCAGGCAACTTTATTTATTAATATACAAATAAAATCACATTTCGCTGGGCGGTGGTGGCGCATGCCTTTAATCCCAGCACTTGGGAGGCAAAGGCAGTCAGATCTCTGTGAGTTCGAGGCCAGCCTAGTTTCCAAAGCAGGTTCCAGGAAAGGCGCAAAGCTACACAGAGAAACCCTGTCTCGAAAAAAAAAAAAAAAATTACATTTCAGTACAAATAAAGTATCACCATACCTGGCAGCATCAATTTACTTCAAAGAGGAAGATGCGCATTGAAGACACTCCACATGGAGTTTATCTTCTTCTTGGCACAAAATGGCCTGCTTAACAATGTGTTATATAGACTGGACATACAGGACCCATAGAAAAATGACCACTAAATTTTGCCAAAACAAGGCGAGATGCTCCTTCAGGTTCCTGCTTCACAGGAAACTGCCAGATATTCTACAGGACACAGAGAAAAGTGACTAAAAAAACTTTAGGCCTTTAGGCTAACGATGGATACCCCAATGTTACAGAGGAATTTTGGATGACTGTCCAAAATTTGGATGGCTGTCTCTGTCATTCTAGATTTTTAGAATTTGCTTACAATGCATTTCCTGTTTACTTAGGTAATATTATATCCTTCTGGGGTCTTTGATGTAGTTGAAGACCAGTTATAATTTTCCTTGGTTATGATAAAAAATAAATTAGATATAAAACCTTAGACTCACAAATATAAAACAGATAGAATATTTTCTCTAAATTTGCCAACTACAAATAGACTAGGTATTGTAACTGTAATTCCTGCTTGATGACTATTCTATTATATTTAATTTTACTATGTTAAAATTAAAACTCCTTTTTTATTAGATAAAAAGGGGAAGTGCTATGGGATGTCTTTCTGTATGCTGTGAATATGTGTTGTTCCCATTGGCTGATAAATAAAGCTGCTTTGGCCTATGGCAAGGCAGCTTAGAGGCAGGAAATCCAAGCAGAGACATGGAGAGAAGAAAGGGGAATAGAAAGAGATGCCTAGTCACTGCCCAAGGAGCAGCAAGATACAAGCAGACCGGTAAGGCCACAGGCACATAGATTAATAGAAACGGGTTAATTTAAGATAAAAGAGCTAACTAGCAAGAAGCTTGCCATGCGCCATACAGTTTGTAAATAATATTAAGCCTCTAAATGATTATTTTATAAGTGGCTGCAGGCCCATGGGGCTGGGCGGGACTGGAGAAACACTACATTATACATGCCGTAACTCTGGTGCGGTGAATGCAGAAACGCACGATCTGTGGACCTTCCTGGCCAGTCTAGCCAAGTTGGTGAGCTCCAGGATGAGTGTGAAAGACACCAAGATAGACCTGTGTGTGTTTGTGTGTAACAATCAGCCCACTGACTTCAGCACAAATACAGTCACTGATTTACCATGACAAGGACAAATTTTCCAAAACCTTGATTTTTCAATTACACTATACAGACATTACACACTTAGGGAGAGTCTAAGATGGGGAAATAAGTTTAGTTAAGCTGAAAACTAGGTATGAAGTTCAAGGGGAAAAAAAAAAGAGAAATGACGGGAGAATTTAAACAGTTTCACCTTTCATCTGAAGCCTATCTGGGGAGGCTAATTTTCCTTTTACACTGACTTATTTACATTAGGAGTCAGGAGGTAGAGCATGCCACAGCATGCCTGGGAGGTCAGAAGACACATCTTGTCAGTTCGTTTTCTCCACGCTCCATGTGGGTTCTGGGGACAAGGCTCAGGTCCTGAAGCCTGGTGGCAAGGAACTTGACCTCCTCGGTGTTGTGAGAGTGAATAAAATGTATGCTTTTCTCACTCAGAATCCAACCCTTTTCCTGCTTGACTAGTCTGCAGCTATAGACAAATTAATTTCGTGAGGTGAGGAGTAGTTTGCTTGAGACAGGGGTCTCTGGCTGCCCAGGCTAAGCAGCCCAGGACGACCCTGACCACTAATCCTCATGCCTTTAACTCAGCGCTGGGATTACAGGCCTGTGTCCCTGTGCACAACTTAACTTTTGAACGCTTTTCTTCCTCCTTAAGATGAGAAGCAAAGCCAGTTAAAACTACCACCAGGATTAATATTAGTGAACTCCCCAAATTTACAAGTTTCTCTAGTAAAAGAAAGTCTGGCAAGCAGTCTCGGGATAGCCAAGAAGCTTTAGCAGGAACCAACGCAGCACCAGACCTCCATGAAGAAGAGACCTACAGAAGTTCCACTTTCAGAACAAAACATCTCCATGAACAGGCAGGCTTCACACTCCCAGCCACGCTTACTTTTGATGGCGCTTCCCAGCTAAGAGACACTTCAAAAGCGTCTTGTGCTGGGTCTGATCCACAGTAGGGATTTGGAAGAACAGTTAGGCTTTGTAGAGAAATCTTTTAAGGCCCCTCCCTGCACCGGGTTGATGGGAGCAACTGTGAATCACTGTTCATGGCTCCTGGCAGAGTCCTAAAGTTGGGGTGCTACCATTTTCTCGCCCGCAGTCCACGAGCCAGTGAAGGTAGGTGGATGTGAACGCTCTGTGTACAGTGTCTCCAGTTCTCTGATTTTCTAAAATATCTGGTTTACACAAAGGTTGCCTAGCCACTCTTTCTGGTCTTCACAAGGGTCATAGGTAACACAGAGGAAGGCAGGCTTTTGCTCCCTTTTCTCAAAGTCCTTTGCATAATGTGTGTGTGTGTGTGTGTGTGTGTGTGTGTGTGTGTGTGTGTGTGTGTGTTTTGTGTTGTGTTGTGTGTTTGTGTTGTGTGTGTGTGTGTGTTGAGTTACTCTGCCCAGTGTCACCAGGCTTCTTCACACTCTCCAGGCAGCAGCCACATTTGTACCACGTGGCTATCCATCCCCCTTGAACACAGCCAACTGTAGCAGGAATCTTAAAGGGTCTTATTAATAAAATCAAACCTGAGGACAGTTATTGGGGTGAAATGCTGGAAGATCAGAGAAGCAGAACAAGCCACAGCCACCTCACCTCACCAGTTCCTCAGCTGGTCCTGTTTCCTCAGACTGGAAGCCTCTCAGTCCTCATCCAAATGGATCTCAGCTGAACTGCTGCTCAAAAGCCTAAAAGCTTAACCAGCCTCTAGTTCCTTGTCCTCACACCTTTCTGCTTCCTGCCCTCACTTCCTGGCTTAAAGGCATGCCACCATGCCTGGCTGTTTCCAATGTGGCTTTGAACTCACAGAGATCCGGATGGATCTCTGCCTCTGGAATGCTAGGATTAAAGGCGGTGTGCCACCATTTTCTGGACTCTATATCTAGTGGCTGTTCTGTTCTCTGACCCCAGATAAGTTTATTAGGGTGCACAATATTTTGGGGAACACAATATCACCACAGCCAACTGGGTGGGTCAGAGCGGACTCATCATCAGGAGAAGCCAAAGTAATGTTGTGGATGGGATCACGTGAGCTTTACCTGACGTAAGCTGAGCCTAGTGCATCAGTTCTCAGCTCCCAGGCGTTTGGGTGAGGGAAGCAGGGGAAAGCAGCAGCCACCACTGGGGACATCCGCCGAAAGGGTATTAGGAGATGCCAGAGGAACCACAAAGAGGCAAAGCTGGGTGCAAACTCAAGATTATAGGACTGCCCAACTGTTGGACTGAGCAGAAGGTGGAATGCCACGTGCCCTTTTTGGTCGTATCCAATGTTAACGAAGCCAACATGGCGTCCAGTACACTTAAAACACTGCCTTGCCACATCCTTGTGTTAGCAGTGTGTTCTAGTTTAATTTCTGTTGCTGTGGAAAACTCGGGTAAGGAAAAGATTTATTATCTTACACTTCTAGGTCACCGGTCATCACCGAGGGAGGTCTCTGCTCTCTGACTCAGGCTCATCCGGCTTGCACCTGCCTAGGGATGGTACCACCCACGGTGGGCTAGGCCCGCCTACCTCAATTAACCATTTTGATACCCACCCCCACCAGCTCAGACCTGCCCACGGGCTGATCTGATCCAGAAAATGTTGCAATCAAGGCTTTTCTCTCAGATGACACTAGGTTGTGCTAAGTTGACAATTAAAGCTAACTAAGGCACAGTACAACTATGTGTACTTCACGTTATTCACATGAAACAATCAGACCATGTCTCCTCTTTATAGGCAGGCATGTGTGGGTCATTTACAAACTGTCTATATTAAGGGTGTGGCTTTTAGACTGTTTTTGATGAAGGTAAAGGTACAATAATTTTTTAGTACATTTATTCATTCTCCCCCCTCCCTGTGTGTGTGCGCGCACACACACGAATGAGAGAGAGAGGGAGATAGAGATAGATAGATAGATAGATAGATAGATAGATAGATAGATAGATAGATAGATAGATAGATGGAGAGAGGACATCCATGGCAGTTGCCTTTCTCCTTCCACCATGTGAGTCCTAGGAATTGAACTCAGGTCATCAGTGATCTCGGGGGCTCTCAGAACAATTTTATACTTAGACTTGACACAGAAAGTGCACTTTCTATCACAGTGAGTGACAGAGGTTAGGACACTGGCCGATGATCATGACAAAGACCCTGTCTTCAAGGAGCTCGCCAGCCATAATGAATAACAGAGGAGAAAAAAGCAACATCTCCGACTTTCCCTGGAGTCCAGCAATGTTCTCCTAGCGCCCATGGGAGCCCTGCCACAGTCTAGGCTCTGACCTCATTCTCCAGCAACAAAATTACCACTGTTCAAACATACTGCTGGGCCAGTGGTCCCTAAGCATCACTGGAACAGACTGCACTTATTGCATTTTTTTTTTCTAATGGTCCATCTTGTAGGAATGCATGCACAAATACAACCGCATTGAATTTCATTGATGCTTCTTTTACCCAAAGACTGGGGATAAGAAATGATTAGTACTTTTTTTTTTTTTTTTTAACATATAAACAGATAAACACACATAATAATCACACTGTCCCAAACTCAAGAGTACTTACTTGGGAAGTGTATTCACAGGCTTCTCTCTTCAGCTGCATCATCTGAGTGGCAATGAGAAAAGACCTCCAGAGGTGAACACCACTTCTGTTCTCAAGCACAATGCACAGAGCTGACACAATGTCACTCAGCTCCACAATGGCTCTTCAGACGTCCCCGTGAATGGAACACTCACTATTAGAGCCCAAACACAATGCACAAAGGGCGGAGACCCAGACCGAGTTGCCCTATCAGGAACGCAGGGACACTGACTTCCTAGCACATCAGAGTATGACAGATGAAACAAAACTTATTTTTGATAAGGGTGAGTAAATAAAGTCTGATACACAACTGCATCCCTTTACTTTGAAAGATTTTACACAATAGAGTCATGGGTCACAGGTCTGGATCGATCTTAAGAAAAACAAAAAACACAGATAAACAGATTAAAATCACCTGAGGACACCAGCATGTAGCAATAGGAATCAGCGGAGATCAACCAGCTTCGGTTTCCCCATTTTAAAGCTAAGAATAATAGGGTTAATCCCATAAAGAAGACAAATACATTTTTCACAGGGGAAAAATGCAGACTTATTGTTTCATGTCAAGTCAGGATATGGTCCCCATATATTCTTCTTGCATTCATTCAACAAATGTGTTGTGAGATACAGCTATAAGTAAAACAGTAAAATTAGAATACCTCTTCTTTTTTTTTTTTTTTTTTTTTCCGTGACAGGGTTTCTCTGTGTAGCTTTGCGCCTTTCCTGGAACTCACTTGGTAGCCCAGACTGGCCTCGAACTCACAGAGATCCGCCTGCCTCTGCCTCCCAAGTGCTGGGATTAAAGGCATGCACCACCACTGCCCGGCTAGAATACGTCTTCTTGATGAAGCTTACTAACTTCTTCATCCATTAGGAAGATGTAAAGCTGAAAGTTCTAGTAGCTGCTAACGACAGCCAATATGCATGTGGCGATGTGCAGATTAAAAAGTACTGTGTATGCACCACTGCATATAATCCTCACAGTAACTTGGAGAAATGTGCTAACAGGTCATTTACACACTAAGAATTCAAGGCTCGTGGAGGTCCAGTGCTCACCAGGCACTATGACTGAATCCACTGCACAGAGAAGCCCTGCACTTCACGCTAACTAAGCAGGCTGAGCTGGGGGGTGCCGGGAGAAAACATGAACAAAATGATCCGGAACTTTTGCCTAATTCCACTCTTCCCAGAAGCGAAGTTTACTCCATTTCTGTGATTGTACAGAAATGCAAATTGATTTATTTCACACAAGACTGACATATACACCTTTAATCTCAGCACTTGGGAGGCAGAGGCATTTGAATCTCTGACTTCAAGGCCAGCCTGGTCTACAGAGCTAGTTCTAGAACAGGCAGGACTACACAAAGAAACCCTGTCTCAAAAAACAAACAATCAAACAAACAAAACCCTGACTTATATAAATAATACAACAGTTAAATAGACAGATGTGGTAATCCATGTCTCTAATCCCTGAAGATGGAGTAGGAGACTTGTTAGTTCCTTCTCAGCTCCTTAGCAAGTTCAAGGACAGCCTGGGCTACAAGAGACCCTGTCTCAACTAAAACCAAAAATTAACTAATTAATTAAATAAGACTGAATGGTCAATCCACTGTGTGACCTCCTCTCTGGAGCATGAACTGAGGCTGCCGCTGCGTTTCTCTTTACTGGTCAGTTTCCACAGAGCTCTTTGGATGCAGCAATCTGCATTATTTTTCTAATGACACATTTTTTTATGCATATGGGTGTTTTGTCTATATATCTCTTCACCACATACATGCAATACCAGTAGAGGCCAGAGGAGAGGTCCAGGCGTCCCTGGAACTGAATTTACAGATTGCTATGAGCAACTCTTGTCTTGGCAGGAATCGAACCCAGCCTCTACTGATAGATCCTAACAATTAGATACAAACCCCTCCTATATCATCTGTGACTTGGGTTAGCAGACTGTAACAAACTCTTTCATACCACTGGTAAGGCAGTTCAGCATCCAGTATCCAGAGCCGTAAGTAAGAACAAAAGGACTAACTTCAACAAGCATTCCATTTTTGGAAATCTGACCCACATTCTTCATGGAAGGTCACATTGCCCAAACTAAGATTCCTTTGTCATTTAGTAAGAACTACTCTGCCCATTTTATTGGATGAAATTCCCTGGGACTGGCATTACAGATGACTGAACTGCCATGTGGATGCCAGGAATCTAACTGGGGTCCTCTAGAAAAGCAACCTGTTCTCTTATCCACTGAGCTACCTCTTTATCCCCAAAGACAGTTTTAGTAAGAGCACATTCATATAAATGTCATTAAAGAGATTTATAAACATGAAAAGATATACAGGCTCAATCTAATGAGAAAGGCAATTGCATATATGTATGTATGTATGTATGTATGTATGTATAGGAAAAACCTTGAATTAATGAAATGACAAAACATGTTCTCTCCTCTCTCTCTCTGTGCATGTGTGCATGTGTGTGCCTGCGCGCGCCTGTCTGTCTGTCTTTTTAGTTTTTCAAAACAGGGTTTCTCTTTGTAGGCCTGGCCATCCTAGAGCTCACTGTATAGATCAGGTTGGCCTCGAACTCACAGAGATCCGCCTGCCTCTGCCTCCCGAGTGCTGGGATTAAAGGCATGTGCCACCACTGCCCGGTTTAGGCCCTTATTTTTACAACTGACCTACAAAAAATCTTGAGAAACTCAGACCAGCACTCAGCTTTACTCTGGCATTTTCTAGCAATGCCATTATCCAAATGTTCTCTGCAACAGGGAACTCATTTTCAAAGGAGCTCCAGTTACCTTAGCAGGGCCAGATCCTGGGGACCTCACAAGGATTCCCTTCCCAGCTAACCTGGAACCGTCCTTTCCTCCCGCCCACTTCCTTCACTCCAAGGTCATGCCTTCCCTCCTCTTTTCCGAGCACTTGTCTGTAAATACTACCTGAGATAGAAGCTCCTTCCTGTTCTACCAGGGAGAGTCTGACACATATTCAAACAACTACAAAAGGCCAAGGAAAGTTCCAGAAGAGAAGAACTAGTGTACAAGAAGGAACGTGTTGTCAAGCTTGGGTCACAGGTGTAGAAAAGGCAAAGGCCAGCCAGGGCACAGAGTGGGCACTTCTCTATTGAAGGACGCAACTGTGACTTCACTTGGGACCTAAGCCTTCTGGGTCATGCTTTAAAAAACTGATGCATTTTCTGTCTCAGAAAATTACTGTGGTTCAATTTCGTAAAAATAGTCTTTGTCTTTTCAAACATTTGGTCTTTCTCCTGTCTTCAAAGACTGCCAACGGAAGTCTACAAATCAGAAAATTATATACATATTCTTTCTTTCTCTCTTTTGACAGTCTTTTGAAGTTTGTGAGGAATTTTGAAATGGATGACCTTTGCACGACTCTAAAGTATGCTGAGATATGATGAAATTAGGGACTGAATATTCAACCTCAGTTCAAGTATCCTTCTTATTGTGGTCACCTCCCTCAGCCTGGGTAGCTACCAATTTTAAGCATAGTTGTTTTGATCTTTCCAATTAAAAACCATCACCCACCCCTGAGTTTTCTAAACTTAGAGGAAAAAAATTAATAGACTCAACACAAGTCAAAGATAATAGTTACTGTAAAAATTCAGCACATAACAAGTTAAATCAATGACAACTGCAAAAATATTACAAAAAAAAAAATCTCAGGGACTTTAACAGTTTTGGAACAGGCCAGACAATACTCAAGGCAGTACTTAATCTGAGAAAAATGTTGAGTGCTATCAATAAATTTCCCCCTAAAGGCTAAGGAAAAGATACAGGTACCTGTAAATTAAAAAAAAAAAAAAAATGAACAAATTAAGTAAAAATACTTTTCATATCATTAATAGATCCTCTATTTACAAATTCATCTGCTCACTAAAATTTACTTGTGATGCCAAATCAATAAATGTGCAGCCCGCCCAAATGCTTGCATCATTCTGCACAGATTCCCAGATGAGGTCAAAGGAGGCTCTATCCACCTTCCTTCAGCTCCCTTGCTGTATGTAAACATCCTTTGTCACACAACCTTTGAGGGGCTTTTGTAGATGATTTTACTGTCTAGACTTGACCTTTTCTCCATCCCTCTCTCTGGACCACACTAACCCTTCGACACCTGCTTCCTTGACATGCCTACTACCTTTGTATGGATCCAGCTACAGACGCATTTCCTAGGTAGCCTTAGACACCTCTTAGACTGTCTTCTTAACCCGTGGATTGCATTATTTTTGTGAGCAATCTCCTGAAGTATCTGTGTCTTCCATCACGTGACTATACCTACATTTCTGTCTGTTTAAAATTCAGTTTTCAATAGCTCCCCGAAACAATCCCTCACCTTAAAGTGTAGGACATGAATATTTCCTCCATTGTTGCTCAAGGAGCCTTTAAATGTTCTGATATGACAGTTGTATATACAGATGCAAATACATACGGTGTAGATACACATATGAATAACAAACACATGCTAGGATCCCAGAACTCCATTTTCAAACCTGTTATTACAAAAGACTTCCAACACATGTAATAATGAGGAGACTACATAGGAATTCAACACAGTGAGCTGCAACAAGTATGATCTTTCTCACCTAGCCCTTTTTTGTTCAGTTTCTTTGAAGATTTAGTTTTATGTGGGAGAGTGTTTTGTGTGTGTACCTCATGCACACCTGTGCCCAGAGGCCACAAGAGGGCACAGGATTCCCTGCCAATGGATGTTACAGGTGGTTGTGAGCCGCCATGTAGAGGCTGGGAATCGAACCCAAGTCCTCTGTCTGCAAGAGGAGCCAATGATCTTAACCACGGAGCCATCTCTCCAGCCCTTTGCTATTATTACATCTTAGAGCAAACGTAAGCTGCCTCTTAACCTTCAAGAACATCCTTGTCATAGCCGATAAAGACGTTTGCTTTAACATAACCACATAGTTATGTTAACTATCAAACCTAAGAAAACCTATCATTTCTCTGGAGAGCCATCTGCATAGGAATTTTTATTTTCAAGCTGTCATTATGGTGCATTTATTCAAGAACCTAAACAAAGTCCCCTACTCCCCAGCATACAGACTGAGACTCGCCTGAGACTAATACAGAAAAGCACCACAGAGCTCGAACAAACAATAGTTCACTCAACCAGAAGAATTAGGTTGGAGGACTGCCCCCAAGAAAGTGAGAAAAATAACAAAACCTCAAACTATTCAGGACAACACAAAGCAGGGCAAGAACCCAAGGGCTCCACACAGGCTGAAAGTGGAGAGAGAGAGAGAGAGAGAGAGAGAGAGAGAGAGAGAGAGAGAGAGAGAGAGAGAGTGTAATTGGGTAAGTGATTGAATTATCTTAGTGGCACCAAGGATCCAGCTAGAAAACTCACACTTCAGACCCATTGAGTAGTGGACAGCTTTTGAAAGGGGAAGCCTTCCCGACACAGCGCCTAACTTAGTTCATTTCCTAAACCTCCGTGTCATAAGCACCCTTGTACATCTCAGCACCTTCACAACCGGGCTACAAGTTCAAAAGGTTCCTGGATGCAAAGTTGTATTTTATTTCTCCAAAGAGACCAAGATAAATAGTGCCTGAAATGGATGATTGTGGTGCAAATGACTATCTCTTATTCGTCTCTAGTTCTTGGATTTTTCTAGAAAAGAAAAGAAACATGGCCCTCAACTTACCAGGATGATAGTTAACAGTACAAGTGACCAAGAGGATACTTCGGAACCATATGTGAAGATTACTATGAGCACACCTGATTTACAGAAGGGGAAACTGAGGCCTCAGGCGCCCTGACACAGTCAGGAGCATGTCTCATAACTGATGGCACCGAGACTCCAAGGCCAGAGACCAAGATTCAAGCCACACTCAGCCAGAGGTCAGCACAGCTCAGCTGTCAATTTTCAAACACTTCCCTCTGTCTCAGACAGACAGACAGACAGACACGCAAGAAAGCTTTTACATGCTCAACAATTTTAAAAAGAAAGAAAAATAAGTTAACTAACAATGAATTCAAGTATTTTTTTCTCTCCCACCTTTCACATTTGTGTGTGGTGGGGGTCAGGTGTGTACACACGTGTGTTTATGGAGGCCAGAGGCTGACGTCAGCGATCCTCCTCAATCCCTCCCCACTGGAATGTGCAGATTCAGCTGGACATTCTTGTCAGCATGGACAAGAACCCGAGATCCTGTCTTCAGGATGATGTCCCCTGCAGCTGGAGTGAACAGATGTGTAGCACCATGCTCGGCTGTTACTCGGAGGCCAGGGCTCTGACCTCAGGCCCTCACAGGACCAGCAAGCTCTTGATTAATTGAGCCGTCTCTCGCTCCCGTTTGCTTCACTCCAGCTGGCTACAGAGCTGAGGAGGGACTTCCATCCCGCCCCTTCCATCTCTGCCTCTCAAGTGTTGGGATTCCAGGCACGCGCCACCACACCCAGTTTTATAGGGTGCTAGGGATCAACCTAGGGCTTCGTGCATGCTAGGTTAACACTTTACCAACTGAGCCCCACACTCCAACTCCCTTTCTCCAATTTGACATTTAGTATCAGAAGTAATTTCAGATTCCCTCTCATTCATAAAACACAAATTTGGAAAATGCTTTTGTATTCAGTAACATTTGTCTTTCCACCAAGCTCAACCCAAATAGAATCTAGAAAAACTGTAGAGCTGTGACCTACCTCCCCCACCAACTTCATGGTAACATTTTAATTAGAGTGGTATGATTAAAAAAACTAGTTGCCTTAAGTATAGCTCTGCAAAAATTCTAACGATCACGTTACACATGACCAGGGATGTTTATACACACAATTAATGACGGTGTTGTAACAGCAGGAAGGTTAAAGTTGTTTTAATTCTAAACCGCCCGTATCTTATCACCACCCAAGGGTAACTTCAGCAATTCAAAGGAGTTTTTCCCTATTTGTATTTTAAGAAGCACTTTTATTTTTTTTAAACCGCTTATGCGCTGGGAGCACACAGATCTTGTCCAATCCCGAACTTCGTATGCTTGGTACAAGTCTGGACACATCACATCTGGAGGAATTCCTTAAGGCTTACTCGCACCAGCCTCCGTGATTTCAGCTATCCAGCTACTTCTCAGTCACCGCAAGGAGAGAGGGAGGGGGAAACTCCGTCCAGCTCTTGTGGGCAAAACACTCCAGAGGAAGGACCGCCACACAGACCCCTCCACCCTGAGTAAACTAAACAGATGTTATGCCTAATTGGTTTCTGAATCTGTCTTTTTAGTTTTTTTGTATCACCCCCCTACACACACACACACACACACACACACACACACACACACACACACACACACACACCAGTAGACCAAGCTGGCCTGGAACTCAGAGATCCACCTACCTCTGTACCAGCACACCTGGCTGGTATCTGAATCTGGACTTATGCTGATGTTTAGTCATTTGATTCTTTTCAAGGAGTGTGCATGCCCTTGCCTAGTGCCTAGCAGAACAGAATGGAAGGGTATAGTCATCCTAGAATGCACAGGATGTGTGCTCATGCTTCTGTGTCAGGTGCCCTCACCTGTAAGGGGATGGGGTGGATTCTTCCACCTTCTACCTGACAGTGGTACTGGCTCCATGCTGGCTGCATGGAGTCCTTGCCTCACCCTGACCCTGGTGAGCATCTGATTCACTTGTTATTGGTTACAGTGTAGCTAGAATTGGGAACTGGTTCTCTCTGGGGATCAGGACTGGATCATCTTATTTCATTAGTACTATTACTGTCCAGGAGCCATCTCACTCCTAACCAGTGGTGCTCAGAGTGTGTGCCCTGCAGCATTACCTACAATGGCAGTTCAGTCAAGCTGGCACATTGAGTTAACAGAGCAAGGTTGGGGTAGCTAGTAAGCCACTTCCAGGTATGTCTGTGAATCTGCTTCTGCAAAAAGACCTGCATGAGCTTGAAGACCTTATGGAGCAGACGTCTCTCAACCATGTGGATAGGCATCCAAATCACAGCAGAAATGAAGGAAAGGAAAATCACCTCTTAGCTCAAATCTTGTTGTGCTGGCTAGTTTTACGTGGACTCTGACACAAGGTAGTCATTTGGGGGAAAGGACTCTCAGTTGAGAAAATGCCTCTGTCAGATTGCCTGTAGGCAAGTCTGCGGGCCATTTTCTTGATTAATGATTGACATGGGAAGGCCCAGCCCATGGTGGTGCAGTAGGCAGGGTCGACCTGGACAGGTAGCCCTGGATGCTGTAAGAAAGAAGGCTGAATTAGCCAAGCAAGGGTTGAGCATGGGCTTTATTCCCAGCACTCGAGAGGCAGAGGCAGAGGCAGGCCGATCTCTGAGTTCAAGGCCAACGTGGTCTACAAAGCAAGTTCCAGGACAGCCAAGGCTACATAAAGAAACACTGTCTTGAGGGGGGAAAAAGGAGGAGCTAAGAAAGCAGGCCGAGCCAGCTGTGGAGAACAGGCCAGTACAGCAATACTCCTCCATGGCCTCTGCTTCAGTTCCTGCCCTGACTTTTCTTCATGACAGACAGAGATATGGAACTATAAGCACAATAAACTCTTTCCTTCCCAAGTTATTTTTGGTCACAATGTTTGATCATTGAGATAGAAAAGTAAACCGAAGCACTTGCTTTCTCTGCCCTTGGACTTTGGGGCTCATGGTCCTCAGACCTTCAGACTCCACCCAAGACACGCACCAGAGGCTCCCCTGGTGGATTTTGGGACTTCCGGGCCTCCCCAGTCACATGAGCCAACTCCTCTCATATCTACAGGTGGACAGACCAAGAGTCATCAAAAATGCCAGCTCTCAGGCCAGACACAGAAAATGCTAGACTGGACTCAGAAACCCCATACTTTACACATCAATCCCCCAGAGGACTCAGCCAGGCATAGAAATCTGAAGGTCCCTTCTAGGAGTGACATATTTGAAGGTCCCATTCCCTCAGATTGCCATGGTATTTGGGTTTAGTTTTCACTAAATCTATTAGGTGCTGTTTATTGATTTTCTAATATTCCTTTGAAAGTAAAGTCAAATAAAAGGAAGGTTTGAACTTATCAAAAGTGGCAAAGAATGATGTAAAATTTAGCGACTGGCTGTCATTTTTCCCACACTTGGGCTCTGGAATGAAGTTCTTCCTCGAGTTTAGAAGGGCATACCTCTGCTTACATTTATTTGCCATCCCCCACACAGACTCACTGTCAAGTCCATGCCCAGGACCAGCCTAAACAGCTGAAGTCTCAGCTCCAGCATGGCCCACCTAGGGACTCCTGGGAAACTCAGTCTCTGGAACCTCAATTTCCAAACATGTAGATGAAAAATCGTCACACAGTCCTCTGCATGGAGAAGTCCTGAGAATCAGAGGGTCTGAAGTCTACTGTCACCTGGTCCCGGGGACTCAAGAGACTGAAGCAGGGGCGTAAGTGACCTCAACTCAAAAGAGGGAAATAGGAAAGGAAGGAGGGTGGGGAGGAGGAAACGGGAGAGAAAAGGGAATGTGGGAGGAGCAAAAGCAAAGAATCTTACTGTCTGGCAACAGCCGGCGTCCGTGTCCAACAATAATTTTATTACCATTAGCTAACAGTTTAGTTCAACTTTAAATGCTTCTGAACATACCCGAGTCCACAGAAGACAAGGGATGCAAACATCTAAACTGGTTTTTGGGTTTTTTTTACATGAAATACCAGTAAATGGTTATCAAAAAGGACTGGGAGGAGAGGAACAAAGTCAGTTACATTTATTTCTAACCAAGGCATCCATAATAGAAAAATGCTTTATTCTGGGATGGATATTCAAAAAGTAATAAGAGAAACAAACAACAAAATCTACAAAAACAGCGTGTAAGCCTTCCAACCCCAAATACTGTGATCATGAGAAAACCCCGCCTAAGATTTTCTTTAAAGATTCTTAAACTGCCCTGAGGGGAAAGCCAGGGCAAAGACCTGACAGAGTGGTCAAGGATGTGACTGGAAACATTTTTTAATTATATTTTGGTTGAAGTGGAAGGCAGGCAACATTCCAAATTTGAGTTCACTCAGTGGGTCTTTCCCTGCCTTTTGGGGGCTAACATTACAATGTTTTATATTACAATCAAAAGATCAAAACACCAGCTATAAAGAAGTCACATAAGGATCTTTTAAATTTGTACTAGGCTGCTGGGAGTGCACGCCTTTAATCCCAACACTCAGGAGGCAGAGGCAAGCTGATCTCTTGGGGTTTGAGGCCAGCCTGGTCTACATATTGAGACCTTGTTTCAAAAAAAAAAAAAAAAATCAGAGGCAGAGCAGGGATCTCTGTGAGTTCGAGGCCAGCCTGGGCTACCAAGTGAGTTCCAGGAAAGGCGCAAAGCTACACAGAGAAACCTTGTCTCGAAAAACCAAAAAAAAAAAAAAAAAAAAAAAAAAAAATCAAGGGAAAAAACTTAACTATACACTGGACTGATATAAGCATCATTGCCAAATAGTCCTTTCAATGCTGAAGTGGGAACGGATCTGGGTGGAGTCCTCGGCTGGTCATTCACATGATGAATTCTACCATAGCAACCACGTAATCCCAATCTGTTCCTCAAGCAGGGCAGAGCCCCTTCCCACCTCACAGCCTTTACAAATGTCCCACAGTTATGCCAGAGTGCCCTTCACAGAATTCCAACCTTCACACGCTAATTCTATTAATCCTTAGGTGTCCAGTCTCCTCTCGGGAATGCTCGCCTGGTCTGAACTAGGATATGGCCTCCCATTTGAGCCCCCTTTACTTATTGCCGGTCAGGAACTTTGTTTAGTGTTTGATTCGCTGCGCTGGGAGCTGCAGCCGGCTGGCACCGTGCCTGTCCTTGGCTGTGTTCCTGACACAAGCTCAGGGTCTGGTGCACAAAAGAGAGTCATTTCAACAGTCCTCTGGACACCGTCTTCCTTCCCAAGTCAGAGTGGTCAGCTAACTTCAAAGAGAAAGGTGAACACAGATTGTCAGACTCACCAGCCTCAGAGAGTGAAACCTTCCAAGAATCGTTCTGGTTTCCAGAAGAATGAAGAAAAAGATAAACAAGCGTGAGCCTTTGTCATTGAAATGACCCGCTGACTTCAGGTTAAAGATTCTATCTCGGAATCCAGCGGAGAGGTGACTCAGCAACCAAGAGCACTTCTGTGTTCTCGAGAGATCTGAGTTCTGTTCCCAGCACTCACTCACATGGTGGCTAACAACGGCCTAAATCCAGTTCCGGGGCATCTGACACTCTGGAGACACCTGCATACACAAGGTACTCAGACATACGTGCAGGCAAATACTCATACACATAGAATAAAAATAAGTAACACCTTAAAATCCTTTGAATCAAATCTATAGAACACAATAACCTAGTATACGGAATCTGGTCCTACATCTCATCATGGAAGATGCTGTACCTCCCAGATGGACAACCTCATACGGTGAACAGGGGACAGGGTCACACTATGTAGCCCTGGCTAGTCTGACATGGATACCAGGCTGGCCGTGGGCTCAGGGAGATCCACCTGCCTCTCTCTGCCTCCCCAGTGCTTGGATTATCATGTGTCTCTCACCTTTTCCATGCTTAGAAAGTTTCCTGGGGTGGAGGAGTAGCCACTTGGGATTCTCCCATCTTGGTTTCCCTGAACACACTCATGTTACCCTCCTTGTCCTGACACACGGTTTAGCTGGGCACTGCCTCCCTCCTTGCCCTGCTCTTCACACATTCCCAAGGAGTCACTCATGGCTTTCTCCTATGGCCACACAACTCTTTCCGGACTTCCCTTATGCGCTCCTGGACTCAAGGCTCAAAGTGCATGATACTTAGGAGACTGGACTGGGCATTGACTCCTAACGCTGGGAGTCTGGGAAAAGGAGAAGGAAGGTTAAATAAAGTAAAGTAAAACTATAGGCAATCCAGAGAAAAGAAGGGGAAAAAAGTAGGGTAGAAAATCAAATAGGGTGTCAGGCAGTGGTGGTGCACGCCTTTAATCCCAGCACTCAGGAGGCAGAGGCAGGCGGATCTCTGAGTTTGAGGCCAGCCTGGTCTTCAGATCGAGTTCCAGGACATCCAGAGATACACAAAGAAACAGAGAAACCCTACCTCAAAAAACTAAAAAAAAAAAAAAAAAATGGGTAAAATGGAGTCATTAGGGAGGGAAGCCGTGGGTGGGTGCCTCTCTTTCCTAATCCACCTCTTCCCTGCTCTTCCTCCAGCTAGCAGCTGCCTCCCCCCTGCTAAGGAGCGTCTAGGTCACTTCCTTGGCTTTTGGAGAAGGTGGTTTATTTGTTCCTGCTGCTTAAGCTCAAGGGATGATACAGTTTAAGATCTACAATTAGGCTCACTGTGGTTGTGGGAGAAAGGAGTGGCCAGAAACGTTAGTAGATGACAGGCTCTGGTTTTTTGTAATAAACATCTTAACAGCTTTCATTAAAAAAAAAAAGAAGAAAGAAAGAAAGGAAAAAGAAAACAGTTAAAAATGGAAGCTTCTGCTTAGAATCATTAATATCTAAAACAATACTGAAAATTACAGCTGTCACCGAGGAAGGCTGTCTATCCCAGCTGTGTGTGTGTGTGTGTGTGTGTGTGTGTGTGTGTGTACACACACACACACACACACACGTGCCCGCATGTTTTCCAACACACACACTTGCAACTCTGACTACCTTGCATCCCATTTGATGGTATCGAGACTGCCAGCATTCCACAGGCACCCACACATGAAAGCAAGCCCTTGATTTCAACAGCCTCAGAGTTAAACAAGAAAAGACTAAAATCCACCAAGTAAGTTTTCCCCAAAGCTCCATCCCACTTTCTTAGGTTTGTTTCCCTGGGGACCTTTCTGACCCACGGCTTTGTGTGCCCCACCCCCACCCCAGCCCCAATTAGGCATCGTTTTACCCTCTGGAGGCTGTGGGGGGGATGAAAGCAGCCCCAGGAAGAACTAGGCTGGCTTCCTCCACACAATAGCCAGCCACCTGCACAGGGATTTAGTCCCCCACTTCCTAGTTCCTATGTCCTGGAGTCACTGCTGCCGGTCGCCCGGAGAACAAGGAGAAAGAACAAAGGGGCCAGGTGGCCAGGACAGAGGGAGGATGGGGACTCTTCACTGTCCCACGCCCCCAGTGCAGCCTGCGGATTGAGGAAGCCAGGTTGCTCCCACCTCAAACTGTGTGTGTGTGTTGAGACAGCTGTTGGAGCCAGAATAGGGAAAAGAAAATGAGTCATTTTTAAAGTCTTCCCAGACATTCGCTCTACAGCAGCAGTTCTCAACCTTTTGGGGGTCAAATGACCCTTTCCCAGGGGTTGCACACCAGATGTCCTGCCTATCAGATATTTACAATTCATAACAGGAACAAAATTACAATTATGAAGTAGCAGTGAGATAATTTTATGGCTGGTGGTCACCACCACATGAGGAACTGTATGAAAGGGTCGAAGCATTAGCAAGGTTGAGAACCACTGGTCTAGAGGAAGGGATACTTCTCACCATGAGATAGAGCCTGTCTTGAAATACTGTGGACTTTGCTCCACCGATTTAGTTTAATTCTGGCATGAAAGATTCTTCTTTCAAGAGCTGGGTGTGAGGGGCTAGAGAGATGCTCTTCCAGAGGACCAGGGTTCAATTCCCAGCACCCACATGGCAGCTCACAACTGTCTGTTACTCCAGTTCTAGGGGAGCCAATGCTCTTGGCAAAACATCAATGGGGAGGGACAGACATGACACAAAAGCTGAGTGTGATGATGAACATCTGCAACCCCAGCACTCAGGAGGCTGAGGCAGGAGGATTGAAAATGCTGAAGACTAGCTACACTAGATATAGAAGGTACAAAGTTAAAAAAAAAAAGTACAAGCTAAAAAAAATTAAATAAGCTAAGTCATCCACGAGCATGAGGCTCCATCCATCACTTGCTGCTAAACATTCTGCCCAAAGGGCAACGTCTGCATGCTGGGAGGCTGGGGTGAGGGGTGGGTGGGTGGCTGGCTGGCTTAGATTGGCAGCTGGCATGCATTCATGTCCAGTCCAAGAAGTTGAGATTTACAAAGGGTTCTGATCAGCCATTCACTGGTCTCTAGAACGCTTCATAATAATAGACCAGGAGGAAATATCCAAGTAGGACCAGGAAGAAATGAAACCAGAGGCCAGTTAAGCTGAAAATTCACATATACCCCTCTATTTTCCAGTGGAAGGAATAACAAAGAAAGGAAGACATTTCCTTCACATTTTTGATGGAATTAAAAGAAGGCTATTAACTTCATATTATCACATCTATAATTTGATGTGAAACACACAGTTCTTCAGCCAGACTATAAAACTCCTGTCACTCACACTACTTACACACACTTCCCCTTATAGAATATTTTTATCACATAAAGGTAATATGATCAATATAAAACTTTTAAAATCCTGATCAGAAAAATTTCAACAGCACATTAAAATATGATATGTCATGAGCAAGTTGGTTTCATTCCAAAGCTACCTTTAGATAAATTAAAAAGAAAATAAGGTAATACGGTCTATAAATAGACTCAGGGACAGAAATCCAAGTTGTCAGTACAAAGGCAGAAAAGGTCTTTGCAAAATCCAAACACCTTCATTTTAAAAGCCCTGCAGAAACTCAGACTAGAAGAACACACCTAAATACAATAAAGGCTCTGCATGATAAACCTATAGGTAACAATATAACTTCAAATTAAACTGAAAATCATTTTCTCTAAAATCAGGAATGAGTCAGGGTAGCCACATTCTATGCTAATGTCATACTAGAAGTCTTAACCAGATCAATAAAATAAGAGCAAAAAATAATTAAAAGGATACAGACAAGAAAGCAGGAAGTCAAATCACCCGCATTTACAGACAATGGTCTTTGGGCTTAAAGACCCTAAAGCAGAGGCTCTCAACCTGTGGGTCTCAAGCATCAGAAAAACCTATTTCCAATGGTCTTAGGAAGCCCCAACCATAAATGCATTTTCGTTGCTACTTCGTAACTGTAATTGTTACTGAGCAGTGTCTCAGTTCCTAAGGCCATCGGAAATATGTGTGTTTTCTGATGGTTGCAACCCCCAGGCTGAGAACTGCTGTCCTAAAGACTCTCCCAGAAAACTCTCAGATCTAACATGTTCAGAAAAGCAGCAGGACACAAAATCAAAATACAAAAACCAGTACCTTTTCTATTCCTCAATAACGAACAAACTATGAAATAAGTCAGGAAAACAATCCTGTACACAATAGCTTCAATAAACAAAATACCTACAAATAAGTCTAAAGGAAAGAATTTAACTAAAATCTAATGTTAACACTGAAGAAAGAAGCTAAAGATGATTAAGCTATTCCCTGGGTCCAGAGAAGCATGATTCATATTCAAAAAATGGATTTACCACGGAAAGCAACCTATAAAAAAAAACCCTATCAATATTCCAATGATATTCTTCACACAAACAGGAAAAATAAAGTCTTAAAAAATAACACCGCTGTGCGCACACCTTAATCCAGCACTCAGGAGCAGAGCAGCAATCTCTGTGAGTTCGAGCAGCCTGTCTACAAGTGAGTCCAGGAAAGCACAAACTACACAAAGAAACCCGTCTCGAAAAAAAATAAATAAATAAATAAATAAATAAATAAATAAATAAATAAATAAATAAATAAATAAATTTTTAAAAAGTTCTAAAGTTCACATGTAAACACAAAAGATCCCAAATAGTCAAAGCAACCCGGCACAAAGAGTGAGGTTGGAGATGCCTCAACACCATAGGAAAATGGCACACAACCAGACATGGAATGGAGGGAAGACCCAAAAGTTAAACTCAGACAACTATATCCATCTCAACTGTTCGTTTGTTTCGAAACAGGGTTTCTTTGTGTGGCCTTGGCTGTCCTAGAACTAACTCTGTAGACCAGGCTGACCTCAAACTCACAGAGATTCCAAGTGCTAGGATTAAAGGCATGTGCCACCACTGCCCAACACAGCCACCTCATTTTTAACCAAGAATATACCTTGGAGAAAAGACAAGACAGGCTGTTTCTGGTCTGTTTTGGTTTTCGCTTTTGGACAGCAAAGGAAACGACATAATGAGGAGACAGCATATACAACAGGGGAGAAAAACCTTCGCCAGACACTTACTAGGGGATTAATATCCACAATATATGAAGAACTTAAAGATTAAACATAAACAAACAAATAACCCAATTAGTAAGTGGCCAAGTGAACTAAACAGACGGTGCTTCAGATAAGCATAAGTAAGCAACAACATATGCTCAATATCTTTAGCCATCGTAGAAACATGTATCAATAGTCACTGCAGGCCAATGAGATGGCTCAGCGGGTAAAGGTGCTGGCCACCAAGCCTGATGTTATCTCTTCTAGCCCCTAAACTCACACAGTGGAAGGAGAGAAGGAACTCCAAGTTTTCCTGACCTCCACATTGTTGCTCATGGCAACACACATTGACATACACGCTTATACACCAAAACTAAATAAATGGAAAAATATTAAAATTACTTGTAATTAGGGTCAGAATAGCCACCCTGAAAACAAAGGCTGGAAAGGATGAGAGAGGAGAGGGAAGCCATCCTTACACACTGCAGCCGAGAACGTAACCGGTACAGCCGCTATGGAAGTCAGCACGGAGGGTCTACTGAAGAAAACAGGTATGTTAGCGGATTGGTCATGCCTATCTTGAATCTCAACAGCTGCCATCAACTGCCTCACTCTCAAGAGATCTGGCCTATTTACAGTCCTTGTGGAGGAAGAAAGAACCTCACAAGATCCTCATGTGGTCCAGCAACTCCCAAGGTTATAGAAGCAGAAAACAATTGCTTGGTATGTGTGTAGGGGAGGAGGGGTGGGGGCTGGGGGGGGCGGAGATTGGATAATTGTCAGTCATGAAGGTGCCCAGGGGACTCAGTGGTGCAGTTATCACTGCAAGCTACCCAACTGTGGGCGGAACTCTTCTCTGCTGCAGCTTCCCCTTAGTAGCCCAGGTTCCTGGTGATATGGCCCGTTCTTTATAACTAACTTGGGTATACCCACTCACTCACCATTGACCAGTTGGTCACCATTGGCCATTGGTCTGTCAGTAGTGCCCTCCCAGTCTGGGGTGAATAGCCTTTTCCTTCATATTATCCCAGGAAAAGTCATGTGACAACTACCAGCTCATTGAACTTCAGCACTGAGACTTCTAGATACATACACAGAGAATTCTAAGTCAGCCATCTCATAGAGATTCTTGCATACCTACATGCATTCATATGTATTTATGTGAATGTATATATATGTGTATATATATATACATATATATATATATATATATGCATGAAAATACAAATGTAGCTGGGCGTGGTGGCACATGCCTTCAATCCCTACACTCAAGAGGTGGGCAGATCTCTGAGAAGTGGAGGCCAGCCTGGTCTACAGAGGGAGTTCAAGTCAAGGCTACAGAGATACCCTGTCTTGAAAAACCCAAAAGGAAAAGAAAAGAAATTACAAATGTTCATGCACCACAAAAGTAAAAATGGCCTTATTTTGGGGACAAACAGGGAGAAATCGTCGTCAAGAAAGGGTACTGTGGGGGAGATATCACAAAAGTACATGATACATACCCAAGAAAACGTCAGAACGAAACCCATTATTCTGTGCAATGAATATACACTAATGAATGCAATCACTTTAATTACTAGAAAATTTGCCCCTATTATTTTTTTTTCTTAATTGAAGACGGGGTCTCTCTGTGTAGCTCTGGCTGTGCTGGAACTCGCTCTGTAGACCAGGCTGGCCAGGAACTCACAGAGATCCACCTGCCTCTGCCCCCTGAGTGCTGGGATTAAAGGCATTCACCACTACTGCCAGGCCACTATTAACTTTTTATCACACCCTTCCTTATTGTTCGATATGCAACTGTGTACATGTGAACGCATGACGAGATTAGTGGGTTTTTCTTTCCTGCCTGGGGAACCGAACCACCACCTTCTGCATGTTAGGCAAAACAGAACCACTGAGTGCTAGTCCAGCACTTCGTGTACTTTCACTTTGAAGTAGTGTCTTACTAAGTTGCCCAGGCAGGCCTTGAACTGACAATCCTCCTGCCTCAGTCCTGTGGCAGCAGGCTCAGCTCCTCTGTCGGATTTTGTCACATGACTCACAAACACTATTTTGTAAATAAGTACTGGATCATTTGTGTTCTCTTCTCATACATTCTTGGCAAGCATTCCTGTGGTTTACTGTTAAAAATAGACCCGGGAAGCCCATGGGACATCTATACCAGCACTGAGGTATAGATAGGTATAGATAGGCGGGTCAGTATCAAGTTCACCTGTATCAAGTTAGACAAAGGGACTGTCTTGTTAAGCAGCAGTCCTTAGGAACGACTCCTAGGTTAATACCAAAACAGAAAGGGAGGCAAGGCTGGAATCCTTTCCTAGATAACCTACTAGCTGCCCAAGGGAGAAAACCCTTATGGGCCACCTTCACTAGTTGCTCCTAATATAAATGGCAATGACTACTAACATCATGTGTGTCCACAATATAATTATAAAGGTGTGTTAATACATGTAAAAAGATTTAGTCAAGTTAAAAAGCATGATGAATCATTCTCTTAAATGCAGAAAAAAACATTCTAGCACAGATACAAACTTTCACACTATGGAAACGAGGGAGGGGGTGGAGACAGGGCGGTATTTATCTACAGTCCTAACTAAATGAACACATGCACAAGCTGATCTGGGTGCTTTTTGTTTGTTTAAACCGACAGAGAGCCAAGTGGATATACTTTGGCTAACTGTACAGAGACGGTCACATCCATCTAATTAGCAAGCGTCTGACCTCGGATAGCTGTCGTATTTGTGGTACAGGCACATACAATCCACTTTTCCAGAACACACCGCATTTCACCAGCTGTCCTGTACACTAGATCTCTCGACAGCTTACTATTCCCAACTGCAGTTAGCTCCCTTTCCGAATTTGAACACGATCAGCCATCGCTGGAAATGGGACTTCACATCAATACCCTGCCCCAACCCTGCTCTCCACCACATTTCACTTCCATATGCACCAATTCACTACAAACAGGTATTACGCTGCATGATGTGCCTAGGAGTTATAGACCAAAGCTATCACTGTTTATTGGTGTTCACCATCCGGGAAGAGAAGACTGGCATCAGCCCTACTTGTAAACTCTAGAGAAAACAGTTTAATAGAAAAAGACCTAAAATACATCTCTATAGACAGTATTAGAAGGAGCTGCCCCACATCCAATGCCTCATTCACAGCCAACACCACCAGTAGTTCATTTTAATCATCTCTCTAGCACCAGTTTTAAATTAAACACACTGTTCTCCCACACACACATCTCACTGCCTTGTAGACTCTGCCAAATGGTAACATTTAAACTTGTTTACTTTCTTTCAAGGGGTTTAGATTTATACACTGTTGCACTAAACAATACTCCTCAGCATAGAATCAGCACCCAGCACACTCACCCAGGACTTTCCAAATAGGTTCTGCAAATTCAACTCCTTCCCCATTGACGGAGTGTCCCAATGTATTTTCCTGACCATTGGAACCAAGACGCTGTTAGCCTCAGGTTGGAGGGGCTCACAAAATGTAACCAGCAATCGTTTGTATCAAATGGAGCAGTATCATCAAATGAGCAGCCAGGGGCTTTGGACTGCCACTTGAGAAGGCTGAAAAAGGACACCAGGAGAGACAGTCGCTAATTAATTCTTCTCCGCCCCATCAGCCCCAAATGTTTCAAACAGCAACAGAGCTGGGAACACAGTTTTGACATTGTTGAGATAATGACTTGATTTGCTCCCAAAATGCAGGGAAAGCTGCCGCGAGTCTATCTGGTGAGAACCGTTCGTACCCTGTTCTCAGGGCCAGAAGCAAGGCTGTTGGAAGTCGGAGAATACTTGCTGTTGCTTTCCAAGACTGGCGGTGGAGGGGAGCTGACTGGCAGTGAAGGGGCCACACACTAAGGGCCTTGTCAACCTCTCAATGAATTAGCCAAAGCAATGTTTCTGGGTTGCCAAAACAGAATTTGCTAGCCCAGGTTATTAAAATGCAAATGTCCAACAAAGTGCCTGGAGGCAGGAATGCACACACACAGAGTATGTACATTTTGTACATGTGGGCTGCGGAAGGCTGCAGGAGCCTCAACAGTGAAGACCACCTACCTGGTAACCAGGAGACCCGAGGTTGGGAACACTATGGCACAGGTCGGGAGGCATGGAGACAACTGCCACAATCCGGAAAGACCTAGGCCACTGTTCTCAGGAATGCCTCCAGACTCACCTGCCTCACTCTCCTCATCTGTTTGTTTGCTTGTTTGTTTTGAAACAGGGCTTCACTAGGTAGCCCCGGCTGTCCTGGAACTCATTCTGTAGACCAGGCTGACCTCTGTAGACTCGGAGATCTGCCTGGCTCTGCCTCCTGAGTTCTGGGATTAAAGGTGAGCGCCGCCGCCGCCGCCGCCACCACCACCACCAGCTCACAGTCAAATCTTAAAAGATTTGTCCAAACGACCTTTTCATAAGGGCCATTTGGGGCAAGGTACCGTTGGGTGTTTAAGAGGGGCAGTTTGCAGAATGAACACGTGTACCCCGCTATGGTGATATACAGGAAAGGAAGTCCATCCAGGATATCCACTCCCCAAGCTATGCACCCAGAAACTGTGTCCATCCAAAGGGGCATATTCCCCCTGATCCGCACAAGGCTCCCTCTAGCCCAGAGGAAGTACTATTTGCACAGTGCTCCTGACTCTCCATTTGAAACAAGCCAGGCAATCATCCAATTACTTACATGCTTCTTATTGCCAACCCCACAGAAATGACTCAATTCTCACTGCTCCGCAGAATCTGACACTAGCGAGTCCTCCCTCTTGAAAATGCACCCTCTCAGCTTGCTCTGCCCTCCCGGCCATCAACCTCTGCCTCCTTTACAGGCTGTTTCTTCGCCTTTGGCCTCAGCTTTCTCTTGTTCCACCACCCTAACCAGGTGATCATAGTTCCTCACAACTGCACTGTCATCCGTATAAAGACACTTCTCCTTTCCAGTCAGCAGTCCCTTTTAACACCCCCCCCAAAATCTGTCCATTAATGAGCTCACTGTCCCCCACCAGCGTCCCAGGATTTCTCTTACTGAGCAGTGGATTGATCTCTCAAGAACCCGAGCCAGCCCTGGCTGGACTCTTCCCTTCACATTCCACCAACTCTCTAGTCTATTCACCTTCCTCCAGCCAAGCTTTAGGCTGGGCTAGCTTGCCACCCAACTGGGTATATTCCTGGGGCTCTGTTCTCAGACCTTTCTCGAATACTTAACACTGGAGACATTTTCTCCAACCTGCTACTTCCTGTCACATCACTCACCAAAGGAAAAACCCATCAAGATGTCCCACCATCCTCCAGAAAATGTCCAAGATTTGTCCCCACAGCATACCTCTATGATCTATACACACCCCATATCTTATGCACACCCAACTCTACTCTCCAGTGTGAAGTCTCAAACTGAGCTCCTTTTTCAGGGCATATGCCTCTGGCCACCTGGTGAGCTCCACCTTTCCCAGCATGTTTCAGCTCTGACTTTCTCCCTGAATTGTTCCTACTGGTAGGTGTACAGGGGGGTCGAGCTTCTCCCATTAGAACCCTGACTGACTTCTGGCCTATTTCCCAAGTACACAAACTCCATTTTTTTAGCTATAAACCAGTCTCAACCTCACTTGTTCTACACACATTGGCTTGTCTCTCCATGAACTGCCAACCTCAAATCTGCTGTGACTCATTATTGCCAATAAACACAGAAAGTACCAAGACTACAGAACACCCTCACTATACTAGAGCCATAGCTGTATCTGAGCACACAAGACACAGGACTGCCCTCAAGAGATATACCAAGGCAGGTGAGCACTGGCCACCAACCTTGACAACGCTGAGTGCATTCCCTAGGACCCACGTGGTAGAAGGGAAAAACTCAGCACTGTGTGCACATGCGCACACACACACACACACACACACACACACACACACACACACACACACCATTCCAGACCAGAATAGCGCACTTAGAAGTTGACTACACACCATGATCAATGAAACTTATGCCTGGTGTGCAAGGATGGTTCAACACATATATGCAAATCAATATGCATGATATGCCACACTAACAAAATGAAAGATTACAATTTCATAATCATCTTAATAGGTATTGAAAAGGCAGCACAAGTCCCCTCCTAAGTGCTCAGCTTTTGACCATACTTGGGCACAAACCCAGCTTATGACAGACACATCATCACCCCTGCCTACAACCTATATAATCTCCCTGCTTTTGTTTGGGGGCGTGGCTTCTCTGACCTTGATCCCTGGGACTGGAGAATCCCACTCAGGAGTTGCTTTGTTCAAATAAACCTGTTGTTATGCTTTTTCAATTTGGCATAATCTGGCTAACTGTATCAGTGGAGAAACCTATTATGGGGTACAGAAAACCTATTATGCAGGTTTCCAGCTTTCATGATCTACCGGGCAGGTTAGGGTGGGCTTTGGTGGTGCAACTGTCTTCAAGCTATATCTGCTCCTGTGAATAACCCCAATAAATTCATTGGCTCACCAAGCTGGACCCTGGTGGGATCCTTACCTTGGTCTGATATTAGTTTCCTATCTGGCATAAGTAGATTCTTGTTCTTGTCTCCCAAGGAATACTGTCATACAAGAATAGTCTAGGCTTGCAAAACCAGCAGGAGATACATTATGAACTATCCAAAAAACAGAAATTAGGAAAACTATCTCGGGCTGGAGAGATGGCTCAGAGGTTAAGAGCATCGACTGTTCTTCCAGAGGTCCTGAGTTCAATTCCCAGCAACCATATGGTGGCTCACAACCATCTGTAATGAGATCTGGCACCCTCTTCTGTGTACATAATAAATAAATAAATCTTAAAAAAAACAAAAACCAGAAATCCGGGTGGTGGAAAAAAAAAAAAGCCGGGTGGTGGTGGCGCACACCTTTAATCCCAGCACTCGGGCCAGCCTGGAGTTCCAGGAAAGGCATAAAGCTACACAGAGAAAGAGAAACCCTGTCTCAAAAAACCAAAAAAAAAAAAAAAAACTATCTCATTTATAATAATAACAGTAAAGAATAAAAAGCTTAGGAATGCCGGCCAGCAGTGGTGCATGCCTTCAATATTTGCACTTGGGAAGCAGAAGCAGGTGGACCTGTGAGTTCTGAGTTCAAGGCCAGCCAGGCCTACAGACAGGACAACCAGGGATACACAGAGAAACCTTGTCTCAAAAAACAAAACAAAAACAAACAAACAAAAAAAAAACTTAGGAACAAATTAAAGCAAGAAGAGATCTGTAGACAGGAAGCCACAAAATATTTATAAAAGACACTGAAAAGGATACAAATAAATAAAGATAACCGTGTGTGCATGGATCAGAATATAGTTAAAATGACAGTATTATTAAGCAGTCTATGGATTCAGCACAATCCCTATCAAAACGCCAGTGACATAGCCAGGCACAGTAGGGCACATCGTAAACCCAGCACTGGGGAGGCAGAGGCAGGCGGATCTCTGAGTTCGAGGCCAGCCTGGTCTACAGAGTGAGTTCCAGGACAGCAGGACTACATAGAAACACCTTATCTCAAAACAACAACAACAACAAAAAAAACCTTAAAAAAAAAAAGCAGTGACATTTTTTAAAGGAACAGAAACAAGTAACAAAAATAACAAAACCCTTAAAGTTTGCATAAAACCACATAATTCTCCAAATTAAACAATTTAGAGGAAAAAATTTGGACATGATAGGTAAAAGCTGGACATTTTTCAACCAATAATGTTTATAAGTATCTTTTTTTTTAACATATTTACTATGCCAGAGGTCATACAAACATATCTGAATGAGACTCTTTTAATAACCATTTATGGGACTATGACTATGAGGGTCCAATCGAACTATCAATGGGATTCAAATGCAAATTTGACTTCTAACCTCATATTCTAAACCAGTTTTCAAACAATTTGCTGGGACTGAGGTACCAGTCTGTAATCCTAGGAACTTACGAGGGGGAGACAGGAGGAAGACCACAAGCCTGAAGCTGGTCTGGGTAACTGAGTGAAGTCCTAGAAGTTCAAACTTTAAAAAGAGGGGGGCGCAGATGACACTCAGTAGGAGAGTACTTGCCTGTGATGTAAGAGGTCCCAGGATTAACTGCTTGCAGGGGAGGGGGGGAGGGCAAGGAGCGGAGGGAGGGAGACTGAACATGAACCTCCTAGCTTTTGCTAACTCTAGGAACTGCTGAAACCCACCTGTGTGAAGGAAGGGCTGGCCTTTGTAATTAAGTCAGGAGTGTTACAACTTGAACTAGCTGCTGTCAACTCAGCGTTAAAAATAGCTCTGGCCTGAGGCCCACAGGCTTCTGGGGTACTTGAGATTGCTTTGTCCATCATGAGGTAACCTTTGCCGAAGAGCTGAAAATCCCCTTCTCTTTCCAGGGAGAGCTGAGGACAACCCCAAAAATGCGTAAGGCTTCTTTATGAAGTTCTTAAAATATAAAATACGGCTTTTAGGCCCCTTGTACAAGTTGCCTGGGACAGGGGGATTTACATTTGCAGGCCTTTGTTCCATGGCACACTCTGCAGCGGCATCTGTCTCAAATACTCACAAGCACCCTAAGTCGCTGCTATGATCAGCTGCTTTCAGATGAGAAGCAGGGGCTCAGAGCAATCCCAGGCCTCCAATGTTCTTCCCATCTTTCCCCGGATTCTGCCACCTCAGCCATTTGCTCCTCACTGCTGCCCCGAGCGACTCTGACCCAAGACAAGGAGATGAAGACCTTGACCAGGGTGCAGGCCACAAGCAACAGCCAAGAAGTATGCGAGCCCAGGGCAAGTTGCTTCATGTATTGAGAAACCAAGCCGTCATAAATCCCTATCACCAAAGAAACTCAATACAGGAGCAGGATTAAGAAATCAGCCAGGTGGTGGTGGCGGGGTGGTGGCACATGCCTTTAATCCCAGCACTCAGGAGGCAGAGGCAGGGAGGACCTCTGTGAGTTTGAGGCCAGCCTGGTCTACAGAGTGAGTTCCAGTAGTAAGAGACGGTGTGGTGCTTCCAATGACAACGGCCTCTCGAGACTCATATATTTGAATGCTTGAACCTCACTTGGTGTAAAGGAGAAAGATCAGGGGGTAGGGCATGATTGGAGGAGGTGTGTCAATGGGGGTGGGAACTGAGGTCCAAAGGCCCACACCCTGTCCAGTTAGCTGTCTGCCTCCTGTCTGTGTCTCAAAATCTAAATAAGCTCTTGCCTACTGCTCCAGCACCAAGCCTGCCTGCCTACTGCCATGCCCCAACCATGGTGATCGGAACTCTCGGAAACCGTAAGGCCCCAATACACTGTGTCTATAAATAGCCTTGGTCGGAGTGTCCTAGCACAGCAACAGAAAACTCATCAAGACGCCCTGTCTCACAACGAAAGGAAGGGGAAGGATGGAAGGAAAGAAAGAAGAGAGGAAGAAAGGGAAGAAGGGAGGGGAGAGAAGGGATGAGGAAGGGGAGGGGAGAAAAAGAGAAATACCACACAAAGTGAAAATCAGAAAACCGTCTCCCTTCACTCCAGGTTTCTCAATCTCAGGCCTTGTTGATATGCTGGACTATGTAATTCTCAGTTGGGGACTGTCATGGGCATCATGGGGGATTGAGAATGTCTCCACCCTGCATTCTGCAGCTGCTGGTGGCACTTCCCATCATAATGACCGGAAATGTCTGTGCACTGCTGAATGCCCAAGGAGAAGGCTCACTCCTCATCTCCAACCATCTGAGATCCACGGCTCTGAGAAAGGCAGGTGCTGCAGTCATCTAGCACGATTATTTCAGGTTATTCACTGCAAGGCTTCATCTTACACAGGCCAGTTCAAGTTTTCAGACTTCTTTTCTAACATATTGAGAGGCACATCAATCAAACGCAGAAGCAAACTTAACAATCTTAAAAATAAAAGAGAGAGAGAGAGAGACTCAAAATTCCTTGCTTATCAAGGACCTGAGAGTACTTAGAGAGGGTGTTTACATTCTCCTAAACCAGTAGTTTACTGAAAAATTAATTTAACTCCTAGTGCTTTGATCTTCTTGCACACTATTTCCCAGACGAGACCTGGCTTGTAAGGGCCCAACAGGCTAGCCAGCTGTCGGATGGGGGCGGGCATCAAATTCCAGGTGTCTTAAGAAGGGGCTTCTCCCCCCCCCAAAGGAACCCTGCTCAGTAACATGCCAAATGCCACAGAGGGGTCCAATTTTCCAGCAGAGAACACAGGATCAAACAACAATTCACCTTCAAAGAAGAACGAGCCTCAGCTTTCTACCCCAGCACTCCCGCATCAGTTATGAACGGGCGTCTTCTGGACGGTAGGCGTCTTTCCTCAGTTCACAATAAGGACAGTCACAGCTCCAGTGGTCCCTCTGCTTCCCTTTCTCATTCTAGTCACTAAGACAAGGGGCGCAGGGTGGGGTTGGGGGGACCCTACTCTTCAGTTCATCCAATACCGAGGTTCTCAACCTTCCTAATGCTGCCACCCTTTAACACAGTTCCTCATGCTGTGGTGCCCCCAACCATATAATCATTTTTTGTTGCTACTTCATAACTTAATTTTGCTGCTGTTATGAATCATAATGTAAATATCTGCATTTTCTGATGGTCTTAGGTGACCCCTGTGAAAGGATCATTTGACCTCAAAAGGAATCATGACCCACAGGTTGAGGTATCTGACCTGATACCTGATCTGCAAGGTGCATGTTCCTGGTCCAGTGTGAAAGGTGTACCCTGAAGAAAATGCTCATATTGCACTATTCAAGTATCACCTGTAAACACAGACCAGATGATTGGCTGTATTATGTTTGGATTCACATGCTGCCTTGCATGACTGGCAGGAAATTGTACCTCTTTGAAACTGCTTTACTCCTAATTCCCAAACTTGTGAACACATAACATACATAGCAAAAGTGACCCTGCTGGCCAGACAGAGGCTAAGGATGCTGACATCGGGACCATATCCTGGATTACCCAAATGGGACCAGTCTAATCATGAATCCTAAAAAGCCAGAAGAAATGCCAAGGAAGTTTGAAATGTAAATGGGGCTCACCCCTTGAAAATGGAGGAGGCGGGGTCATGAGCCAGGGAATGCACACTGCCTCCATAAGCCAGGACCAGGAGAAGGGGGTCCTGTGGTGACTTGAATGGCAATGGCCCCATGGATTCACATATTTGAATGCTTAGTGGAACTGTTTGGGAAGGATTGGGAGGTGTGTGTCACTGGGCGTGGTCTTCGCTATTTCAAAAGCCTGCACCATTTCCAGTTAGCTCTCTACCTCCTGACTGTGTCTCAAGATGTAAGATCTCAGCTACTGTTCCAGCACCATGCCTGCCTACTACCATGCTCCCCACCCACACTCCCCGTCATGATGGGCACGGACTCTAACCCTCTGGAACTAGAAGCCCCCAATAAACTCTTTCTCTTATCAGTTGCCCTAGTCACGGTGCCTTAGCACAATGTTAGAAAAGTAGCTAAAACAGGTTCTCTTCTAGAGCCTTCAGAGGAAGCCAGCCCTGCCCACCTGTGGATTTTACTCTAGAGCACTGGTTCTCAGCCTCCTAGTGCTAAGACCCCTTAACACAGTTCCTCATGTTGTGGTGACCCCCAAACATAAAATTACTTTTGTTGCTATTTCATAACTGTAATTTTGCTACTGTTATGAATCGTGATGTAAATCTCTATGTTTTCTGATGGTCTTGTGACCCCTGTGAAAGGGTCATTTGACCCCCAAAGGGGTAGCGGCATCTCACAGATTGAGAACCGCTAGTCTAGAGAGATCCATGTGGAACTTGGGGCCCATATCCTCTAATAGCAGAATTTGTGTTTTCAGCATTAGATCTATGCCCTTCTACTACAGCAGAGACGGGAAAGGGATGAAGATAAGGGAACCAGGCAATGGTGAGGCTAAGAGGAAAGGTTAAACACACGGGAGGGCAGCTTTGGAATCACATGCTATGTGGAGCCTGCAAGAACTGAGAACGTGGTGGGAAATTTACAGAATGGCTGAATGGACTGGTAAATAGAAATATGGGTCTTAACTGGCTCAGAGGGAAACATGGTAAAGAGCACCTTAGAGAGTACTCAGATCACAGAGAACAGAACAGAACATGGATACCAGCCCATTTGCTGCCTATGTGCACTGGGGAAGTGAAGCCTCCCAGCTAGGGGCCTGGTGCTTAGGACAGCTTCCCCGTCTGTCACTCACTCAAACTGCAGAAGGTGGTTTTCCTTAGAACATTTTGTTGCTGTTGTTTTGGGTTTTCGAGACAGGATTTCTCTGTGTAACAGCCCTGGCTGTGGCCTCAAACTCACAGAGATCCCCCTACCTCTGTCTCCTGAGTTCTGTGATTAAAGGTGTGGGTCACCACGCCAGGCTCCTTAGAACATTTTTTATATCCTAGTCACTGGACCAGGGTCAACAGCCTCTCTGCGGCTCACTCCAGGGCTCACTCAGCAATCCAGCAATCAGGGTCACACAGGGAAAAACTCTCAGTTACAGGGCTTAGCAGGGTGAACACTGGAAAAGTTATTTGAGTTATTCTCCGCTTGGAGAAGAAAATGACTGACAGATCGCGGTCTTCCTTTCTCCCCCACAGGAAAGAAAGCATGTGATACGATTTCTCCTGGGACAGACTTGGGGACCTGGCATGGAGAGGGGAACAAGACAAATGGAGTTCATTCAGAAAGCCAGTGCTAAACGAAGGCGAGGCCTGGGGACTCAATGGGACTATTCCAGAATGCAGGGGACAGAGGCACCAACGTCTGGGGACGCTGCCCAAGGCTGCAGAAAGCAGAGGGGAGGCTCAGTTGATTCTCAGAGTGACTGTGTGACTGGAAACCCGCCAAGCGCAATCAGAGAACACGAGGCAGAGGCTCTGTGCCACTCTTGGTGCCAAGTTGGACAGGAAGTGATGTGCCGGGTCCCATGGTTGTTCAGCCAGCAGGAAGGGCTGGTGGGGTAGCCTCAGAGAAAGGCTACTCTTCATTCTCAAAGCCTGGCTTCCCACCTCAGCCTCCACCAGTCTCTACCCGTGTAACTATAACATCAAACTCAAGTGGGAAAAAAAAAAAAAAAAAAAAAAAACAACAACCACTCAACACTCCATGGGCAAGGCAAAGCAGATTTTATAGAAACATATAGAATGTTCTTTGTAAGAAGAACGACAGTTTTCCTTTCCTGATGTAATTAAAAGTTTAATTTTGATGCTTTTCATAAAATTTCCAGGAAGAAGGCATCACAGGAAGAAGAAAAATACTCAAAGCTTGAGGCCCTTTTGGCCTGTTTGCAACCATACCCCTGACTATAACAATAGCTCACACCCCAGGATTATGTCATCCAGGAGACGACTCCATAACCAAGGGGGAAATCGCCCTCAGGATTCTTCCCAGAAAGCCAAGCCCGGAGTCAGTGGCTCAGCCACCAGACCTATGACCCCAGTTCAATCTCTGGGACCTACGTGGTGAGGAAGAGAACTGACTCCCCCATGTTGTCCTCTGACATCCACACGTGCACTGGAGAGCGTGCCTGTGAGAGCGGACACCCCCACACAAGGAAATACACAAAATGCCATCTTTATTAAGAAGCCAAGAAGAGAAGGAGAAAACCAGGCACATTAGTCTGCAGTCCACTCTAGAGCAGAGCCTTGCCCCTCCGTTCATTCCTTCTAGATCTAGTTCCTGCCGAGAAGACCTCCCACCTCCTACCTTCCTGTTCACAGCTCCTGACAGGTCTCAGCTGTGAGTCCGGGACAGACGTTTGTGGTCATGGCACACATACGCACTGAGCACAATATGGCTTTCAAACCAGAACAGGCTTCAGAAGTTCTCCCAACAGTCCCATTGTTGGGGCCACAGAAGCTGCAAGAACCCACATTTCTGCATTACATTTTCTGAATTTCCCCCAAGTCGGGCTGCTCTAAGAGCTCATTCTTCACACTCCCACGATGTTTTATTGCTCAACGCCCTTTCCAAGTAGAGCAAGATGAGCAGCAAAACTCTGGTGAAAGAGACAGAGGACCTGGCTCTGATCCCTGCCCACTGTTCTCCCTGGCCCCTGTGCTACACATCTCTACCAGCGCCTCTGCAGAACAGGGCTAAGAGGGGGAAAGGTGCTGGGTGACATTCTCCTTATCTCACCCACTCTGTGGAATCTGGGCGTGGCAGCTGGTAAGCTTCCAGATCCTCCCAAACTGAACTGATTTTGTTTTGCTTTTCATAAACATGAGAAAGGGGCGGCCTGACTCACAATTATATAATGAACCTAGCTACCGAAAGCAAATTCCAACCTAGGGCTCAAAGGGAAGCAACAACGTGTAGAAACAGTTCAAACGGCCTGCGTTTTCATAGCTTTCTTATTCATCCTGCCCACTCCAGTTCGGGCCTCTGGAGTCCTTAGCTTCTCAGCAATCAGGGCCACCTTCAACAGAGACAATCTGGACACCTGAATGACAAGAGTTATACACAAATACACACACACACACACACACACACACACACACACACTTATATAGCATATGTACATGTGTAATTATAGATATATAGTATGTATTTAAAATATAATTTTCCACTTCATCTTTCCTGTCCAGGGGCATAAGAGGCCTCACATAGAAGTCTTTAGAATGTGCTATGGCCTGCAGTGTGCTATGCATGTATTATCTGCCCTTACAAAGAGTGGTACTTTCTGTGTCCACTCCTCGGATGAGGAAACTTAGGTTGAAACAAGTTAGCCTGAAGTCACAAGCTAACAGCTCTAAAGCCTGAGCCAAACTCATGTGCCTAGCCCGGGATTAACTCCTATGACACACTCTCAACAGATGTGAAATTCCGCTATGACTCCTCCAAACCGCCCTCAGGGCTCAACAAATTTTACTGGCAAAATAAATGATTGTCACAAGCCTCTCTCATTCTTTTTTTTTTTCCTAGCAACCTTTGTTCCTACCTAAGAAACCTTCACACAATCAGGCCTGCTTCTGACTGGCAATAAGTCACAGTATCTCCATGGCGCTGACTTCAAAGTAATGCAAATATCCAGAAGGCCTCCCTCTTCAAAGAGGACCATCCCTGCAGGACGAAATCCAGTTCCAAAACTGTTCTGACCAACAAGGACGTGGTGCCAGACGCCCCATTATCTTCTACAAGCCACCCTGCCTGAGAGCACAGCCACCTCCCTGCTCCCTCCTGCAGCTGCGTACATGTACTTTATCATAACTCAAGAGCCGGTTAAGCTCCGTGGCCAAGAACTATGAAAGACAAGTTGACTGTGATGCTGCTCTAAGAAAAGCTTTGATCTATATTCCAGAGACCTGAAAGTGTGATGCTCCATAATGCAAGTTTCATCCCCATAATGCAAGTTTCATCCCCTTTCAAGACGTTCCAAAAAACCCAAGGTCTGGCTTCAGTAGACATGGGTGCCCAAGCCCGGCAGCTTGGTGAAGACTTTTACACAGAAGGTTAAAACTCCCGAGTATTAATTCTATATCTAAATAAAACAATTACAGGAAAGCAGACTAATGTCACCAGTGTCTGTGGGGAAGAGGCAAGGTGAGTTAAGAGTTTAGTGAGACACAGCTTCTGTTTAGGAAGATGAAGAGGCGATGGACAGGGGTGCTGATGCTGGTCATGTAATAATATGACTGTGCCAAATACTGGGGCCTCACAGTCACAATGATTCAAAACAGAGGTAGGGGCACAGCTCCACCGACAGTGCCTAGCATGTGTGAGTCCTGGGTTCTATCCTTAGTACCACAGGTAGGAAAGAAGGAAGGAAGGAAGGAAGGAAGGAAGGAACGAACAAACGAACGAACGAATGAACGAAACGAATGAACGAATTAAGGAATGAAGAAAGGAAAAAAAGGAAGGAAACTGGTTAAAATAGAAAAACAACTTGTCTCAATACGTAAGGTAGAGAATACTCACAATGCCAACCTCTGGCCTCCATACACGTAAGTACACATACACCCATATACAGTAAATATACCTATACATGTATGTGCATACCACACACATGCAAAAAGAAAAAAAAACAAAAACAAATGCTATTGAGCCATTAAACACACACAGACCCATATACAGTAAATATACTTATACACAGGCTTGCATACCACATACATACATACAAAAAGGAAAAACAAATGCTATTGAGCCACTAAACACCAATACACACACACACACACACACACACACACACAGAAAGAGAGAGAGAGAGAACACAGCATATGCCTAAACAGAGTCCAAGCTTGGCATACTCCAATTATTTTACAACCCAATCCATAATTGCTCCACATCTGTGTTTATATTGAACTACTGAGTTTTGTTTATTCTTTTGTTTTTGCTTTGTTGAGATAGAATGTCACCATGTAGCCCAGGGTGACCTCAAACTTGGGACCTTCCTGCCTCAGCCTCCCAAACACCCCAACAACACACTTCCCTCTAGTGTCGTAAGACACAGCAGGTCTCCTCACACGCGTGGCAGTGATTCTACATTTTATGGACTGCTTCAGCACACCAATGGCCAAAGTGATTCAGAACGAATCAGTCTTCAGCTCACAGCAGTCTCTTTCCATTTCATATAAACGGAAGCTAAACCTGAGACTCCCATCCTCCAGGTCACAACTGACTCTGTATAGTCATCGCCTGAGTTCATCTCAAATGACAGAGTTGCCACAACTCATACTTCCATCTAAAGGGGTTTGCTTTGCAACTGCTTTTTTTACTCATTCCTCTAGAGTAGAATGTTCTCATACATAAGCCAACCTTGATCCCAAAGGGGAATAATTAAGTATGTCTTACCTGTGCTATGATAACATGCTTCCCACACAGACAGGCAGACAGAGAAGAGAGAGAAGAGAGAGAGAGAGAGAGAGAGAGGGAGGGAGGAGGAGGGAGGGAGGGAGGGAAGGAAGGAAGGAAGGAAGGAAGGAAGGAAGGAAGAAAAGGAAGGCAAGCCTTGGGTTAAATCCTGACCTCTGTCAGCCCAGGTCATCAGACTTTTAAGTTACATAAACTCGGAGTGGTTTCTTTTAAGTGATATGTGACTCAGGCTTAAATGCCAATATAAAACTGAAGGTTAATATCAACAGTTAAATACATAAAAATAAATTCCATCCTCCCTAACAAACAAATATTCTGAACAAACTTGGAACACTGTTAGGATTAAAACAGGACCATCCAGGCAAACCAATAAAAAGAAAACTGAGGACAGAGGGTCGGACACGTGTACCACTCGGCACATCATGAAGATGTCACTGACGGACAAGGTGGGAGATAGATTAATAAATAGTCGGGGGAACAATAAATACTAGGAATGGGGAAAAAGTAAACTAGGATCCTACTTACCTAAACAAGTTCGAAATGGAACAGTAATTTTATTAATGAAACTAAAAACTGGGGCTGGAGGTGGAGCTGAAGAGCCAAGCACTTATTCACCTACCTCCTCCAAAGCGCTGGCTCCATGCCGACCACCAAAACACAAACCACAACAACCAAAAACCCCTGAAATCATAGACACAGCAGAAGATACCCTTCCTGGACAATAGAAAAAAACAGCGGGGCATGGGTCTACACCCTCAATCCCTGCACTAGACGGGCAAGGGCAGGCAGGGTCCTGTGAGTTTAAGGTTAGCCTGGTCTACACAGCAAGTTCCAGGCCAGCCAGGCTGCATATTGAGATCCTATCTAAAAACTTAAAAAAAAAGGGGGGGGGGGCTGGAGAGATGGCTTAGAGGTTAAGAGGACTGGCTGTTCTTCCAGAGGTCCTAGGTTCAAGTCTCAGCATCCACATGGTGGCTCACAACCATCTGTAATGAGATTTGGCTCCCTCTTCTGCCCTGTGGGGACACATGCAAACAGAACACTGTATACATAATAAATAAATAAATCTTTGAGCCGGGCGGTGGTGGCGCACGCCTTTAATCCCTGTACTCGGGAGGCAGAGGCAGGCGAATCTCTGTGAGTTCGAGGCCAGCCTGGTCTCCAAAGCGAGTTCCAGGAAAGGCGCAAAGCTACACAGAGAAACCCTGTCTCGAAAAACCAAAAAAAAAAAAAAGGATTGTTTTTCTTTTATGACACTCCATCTAAAGAACTAAAAATAAGCGGCTGACAAATTCCATGAGAAAATACAATGCAATCTAAGTTAAAAAATGAGGGATAACACAGAGAAACCCTGTCTCGAAAAACAAAACAAAAAAAAAAAAAATGAGGGATAGCCTAGGAATGGCTCTTTATTTTCACAGATAAGAATGACTCATGAGGGGCTGGAGAGATGGCTCAGCAGTTAAGAGCAGTAGCTGCTCTTCCAGAGGACCCGGGTTCAGTTCCCAGCACCCACATGGCAGCTCACAACTATCTGTAACTCCAGTTCCAGGGAATCCAACACCCTCATACAGACACAGGCAGGTAAAACACCAATGCATATAAATAAGTAAATCAAAAAAAAAAAAGAATGACTTGTTATTTTCACAGAGAAGAGGTTTAATCAAAGTGATACAGTCGGATACCCAACAGCCCCGGACTGAAAGACTAACAACAGTTCAGAGACAGGTAAACACAGACGGCAATTATGGGCTCATGGAAAGACACTCAACCTCCGAAAGGAGGTACAAATTAAAACCACTTGAGATGCCATGTTTTCATATAAAAAATTTAAACTTCCAGAAAAATGGCGGTGTCTGCACCTCACTGGTGGGGGCCAGCCCAGCCTTAGTGGAAAGCAGTGGCGCCATGCATCCTGTCGCCCGACAACACCGCATTCATCACGTGAGCAGAACAATATACATGCAAGGCTGTCTCCTTCAGCATCGTGGGATAAGCAAGATTAAGGGGAAGCAGATTAAACAGAGTCGGGGTGTTCAATTAAAAAAATACTGTGCTGCTGTAATCAAGGTGGTCAATGAGCAGGTGACCCGAGGATGGGAGCCTCTTCATTGCACTTAGAACTTTTATCTATGAACCATGTATTTGTCATTTGAAAATCATTTTTGAATTCAACAGAACAGTCAAGTAAAGCTTAGTCAATTCATAAGGGAAAAGATGGATTTTTAAAACCGAGACAAAAATTAGGAGAGAGAAAAATGGTAAAAAGCTCAGAGGATTGCTCTTGAAGGACTAATATTTGAAAATAGAAATTTGATGAGGAGAATTCTAAGGAGGGATGGGATTATGAGAGAGAATAAATGTTCCAGAAACTAAAATAATTTCTGCTTCCAGATTTAAAAGGCTACTGTATTCCCAGAAAAATGAATAAAAATTGTCATTCATGATTCTTGGGACAAAGAGTTTTAAAATGTTGACCAAGAGAATGAAAAGAAAATCCTACTTTCTTTATCCCCGCCCATAAAAAAAGGTAGTCCTTGAGGGTTCATGGTTCTGAAGGGCAACAGAGCATGTGTGTGGTGTGCGCATGTGTGTGTGCGCATGTGCATGTGTGTGTGGCGTGCGCATGTGTGTGGTGTGTGCATGTGTGTGGTGTGTGCATGTGTGTGTGGTGTGTGCATGTGTGTGTGGTGTGTGCATGTGTGTGGTGTGTGCATGTGTGTGGTGTGTGCATGTGTGTGGTGTGTGCGTGTGTGGGGGGGGGGGGGGGGGGGGGGGTGGGTGTGTGTGTGTGCATGTGTGTGGTGTGTGCATGTGTGTGGTGTGTGCATGTGTGTGGTGTGTGCATGTGTGTGGTGTGTGCATGTGTGTGGTGTGTGTGTGTGCATGTGTGTGGTGTGTGTGTGTGTGGTGTGTGCATGTGTGTGTGTGGTGTGCGCATGTGTGTGTGGTGTGCGCATGTGTGTGTGGTGTGGTGTGCATGTGTGTGGTATGTGCATGTGTGTGGTGTGCACACCTGAGAAAGACGGTTTGTATGCCAGCGTGAGCAAACGTGACTGCAGAGCAGGACGCACGGAAGCCCCTCTGCAGCTCTTTACATTTCCAACCTGGAGACAGGGTCTCACCATTCAGCAGGCTGGCTGGCCACCAGCCCTCAGGACCCTCCTGTCTCCATTCCCCAGTGCGGGGATTAAGGCACATTCAGCCATATCTGGCTTTTATGTAGGTTCTGGGATTCGAACCCAGGTCCTCACACTTGCAAGTTAGTGCTCTTACTCACTAAGCCATTCTTCTGCCACCCCGAAAAGTTACGAGCTGTATCTTCATCTTCTTCCACAGAATAACTTGAAGAAATAGTATCCAGAGTTTTGTTTTTGTTTGTTTGTTTGTTTGTTTGTTTTAATTAAGAAAGAACAGCCCAGAACACTTTCTCAAGAAACTACCATTTAGGGGCTGGGGAGATAGTTCAGTCAATTAAGTGTTTGCCACTCAAGCATGAAGACCTGATTTGGACCCCTAGTGCCCACATTCAAAAGCTAGACATGGTGGTAAAACCGTAACCCCAGCACTGGAGAGACAGAGAAACAACGGACGCCTGGAGCTTGTGAAACAGTTTGTCAAATCAGTGAGAGACCCTGTCTCAAAAAATAAAGTAGACTGGGGCTGGAAAGATGGCTCAATGGTTAACAGCACTTGTTGTTTGTTCTTGCAGAGGACCGGGGTTCGATTCCCAGCACCCACAAGGTGATTCACGAACAACCATGATTCCCAATCCAGGGTATCTGACACCCTCTTCTGACTTCTAAGGTCACCAGGCATATAGATGGCGCACACAAATGCACACAAGACACTCATGCTAAAAACTAAATAAAGTAGATAGCACTCAAGGAAGGTACCCAATGTTACCCTCTGGCCTACACACACACACACACACACACACACACACACACACACACACAAACACATATGCACACTCAGATGCCACACAAACATACATGAAAAAACAAAAAACAAAAACCAAAACCTGCCATCTTCATGAGTCTCAGCCAGCAAAGCAGCAGAATATGGTTTAATAACAAGGAAGAAAGACAAGAGATTTGCAAACAGTTCCTCAAAGGGGAGGGATTGGGGTGGGGGGATTGGGGTGATGAAGGTGGGGCAGACAGACAGGCTCTGTAGCGCGCCCTGGAGCTCATTGGTAGCCAGGCTGCTCGAACTCACAAGATCCGCCTGTCTGCTCCTGAGTGCTGGGATTAAAGGCGTGCGCCACCAACGCCCGGCCACCGTTTTTATAAAGCCTTTGTAGAGCTTATCTTTTTAGAAACATTAAAGTGTGGAAACGTGAGCGAGAGCCGTACGTCAGTTGGTAGAGTGCTTGCCTAGGGTGAACGAAGCCCTGAGATCCATTTCAACACTGCATAAACTGTGTGTGGTGGTGCATGATTCTAATTCTAGCTCTTGGGAGGTTGAAGCAGGTAGATCAGGAGTTCTAGGTCACCCTCAACTACATAGCAAGTTCGAGGCCACGGTGACATCATGCCTCAATAAATAAATGAAGTATGCAAACATACATGAATAATCCATTGCTAAAACTTTTTACAGATACAATATTCCAGTTTGGGGGCTTTTGTTGCTGTTATTTTTTTCTTTACAACAAATAAGAACCAAGGAATAGCTTTATCTGTACTGCCCCAATAACAGCGGCTGCCTTTCAAGTAGCAGCTAAGAATAGCCGGAGGTTTCTGGGTCACTGCTGCTGGCGCTGCCTACCAACTGGCTACCAACTCCTACTCGTGGGTCAGGACACAGCCGTGGCCTGCAGTCTCCTTCACTGGGAGAAGCATTTGGAGACAACGCCAGAAGACTCAGTCATACTCCTTGAAGAGTTCAGCATTCTCGGGCTTTCTCATTAACACCATCATTTTTTATCAGTTCTGAAATGACTAAGATCACAAAATAAACCAGAATCCTCAATCCTTTGTTTTTTCCAAACCTCATTCTTGAGAGGTGGAATTGGGGAGAGGTGTGGGTTTGCAGGCAGACTTAATTAAAAATATCTTAAGCAGAAAACATAATTTGTAAGAGCCTAATGGCTATAGGTGGACATAATTAAAAAAAAAAAAACTAATCCTTTGAGTAAAATCCGATGTGATAAAATACTAGGTGTATATTTTGATTAAGCACTGACTTGAAATCCCCAGTCCCAGTTGTAAGAGAAACGCAGTCACCAGGGCTGCAGGGACACTAACTTCACCCCTGTGGTCCCGTTGGTCACAGTGCCTAAAATCAGCCACCTACTTAAATAGAAGGAAGTACCGCACACCCACTTGAGTCACTGGCCCCAAGAAAGGCAACTCAGGAACGTGAAATACTACTACCAGTTTGCATGTGCACCCATGGATCAGAACTTGCAAGGATTCCCCAATTCAAAGTGATCCCTCCTTCAAGGGACTTCAAAAGAAAAACAAGGTCCAGAAGGATGTTTACTCTACACTTTGGGTACCTCCCACACCACCCACGTGTGAAAACCCTGTTAGGGTTTCTTACGTGCCCAGGATGCACACAGCACACAGAAGGTAATCCTTTCAAGTTTTAGCTAACAGTTCCTTTTACAGAACTGTGGCAAGAGATACTTGAAAAGATATTCTGTCTGAAATTAAGGGCTTTAGGTTTAAGAAGCAAGAATTGTGAAACAGCTAACCAAAGAAGGCAGCAATGGCAGTTTACAAGAGTGTGAATGTCTACCTGAGCATAATCAACCCAAGGGAAGGAGGCAGAGAACCAATATATTCCTAACGCTGTTTCAGAAGACTTGAGAGAAAGCTGAAAGAAAACCAGCTAAGCTGAGGCACGCACAGCCCTCTACTACACCTGTGCTCCCTTTAGGTGATTAGATTTGGATCCTTATACACCATACCTTTCCTAAAGTTATTTAATAGTTCTAACAACAAATGGCTGAGCAGTAAGGAGCTGAAAAGACGGCTGAGCAGTTAAAAGCACTCACTACTCATGCAGATGGCCAGGGTTCAGTTCCCAGCACCCACACGACAGCAGACAATCATTCGCGTTGGACATGGTTTCTCACTTCTAAAATGGCAAGGTAGAAAGCCCCTAGTAAAGACTGTTTCAGCAATTTTCTTTGTTCTTAGGTTTATCTTCATAATCATAAACATAACTCTGAGATCCAGCCAGATTTCAAGGGGAATAAGGAAAAATATGGACCCTAAAGAGCTCTGTAGGGAGAGCACGAAGATAACGAGATGTTGCCCGCAGGTGGGATGGAGGGGCACCCTCGTGAGCTAAGGAAGGAACGGCCTGATGTCACTGGAAGATGCACACAAGCCTCAAGTGTGAGAGCCAGCACCGTTGCAGTGTGATCTCTCTCTGGTCTTGCCATGCTTGGACAGAACGCTCCACAGAGTCCGCGAGGCTCGCACCAACTTTTCCTGTCCTAAGCTACACGCTAGCCCTCCAACCAGTCAGCCTTGGCAGCAAGACGGAAACCTGGGAAGTGTTTATGCTCATCCTGCATTTGCTGCAGTCAAATTGCCAGCAGCCAGGCACTTTAGGACGAAGTTCTCACCCACAGATTTCTCCCTGTACGTGGACCTGCCACGGTGTCACGATGGCATGTGTGGTCACCACCCTGACATCCCGGAGTAATTCTGTGAAAGCAGGACCCTTCAAAACCAAATTGTCTCTCTCCAGTGCTCTGCAAGTTTTCTACAGTCCTGGGAACTCTGTCTGCTACATCACAGAAGGAGACAGCCCAAGGGCTGGCTATCGGCACTGACCAAAAATGTGGTGGGGCTGGCCATGGCGCGGGTCAAACAACCACAGGGGACGGGGGTTCGGTTAGAAATCTTGTTTTTTAAAGAAGACTGTCAGGGCAGATTTATTAGGTCCTAAAGAATGCTATTTTCATCAAAAGGCACCCCCCCTCCACACACACACACACACACACACACACACACACACCACACACACACACACCACACACACACACTTTCGTGTGTATATGTGTTGTGTGTGTGTGTGTGTGTGCATTTTGCCTAAGTGTGTGTGTGTGTGTGTGTGTGTGTGTGTGTGTGTGTGTGTGTGCATTTGCCTAAGATGGTGCACATGCATACATGTGGAAACCAGAAGCCAATGTTAGGTATTTTCTTCAATCACTCTCTACTTTGTATTTTGGGGGACAGGGACTTTTACTGAATGTGGAGCCCACACACTTGACTAGACTTAACAGCCAGCAAGCCCTAGATTCCCACCTAGCTCCGCCTCCTCAGTGCCAGGATTACAGTCACCGACTGCCACACCTGGCTTTTATGTGGGTGCTGGGGATCACAGCTGGGTTCTCAGGCTGGAGGAAGTGAGAAATTTTAGAAGTGAGAAACCATGCCCAATGTGGATTGTCTGCTGTTGTGTGGGTGCTGGGAACTGAACCCTGGTCTTGTGCATGAGCCACCAGTGAGTGCTCCATTAATGTATCTCCCAGCTTCCATTTCTACCCTTCTCTTGAAAGCACTCTCTACCTCTAGCTAGCGGCTGATGGCAGAACCATATCAATATAGATAATTAAACAAGATTACTTGACTCATAAGATAGAGCATGCGAAAAATCCAGACATGAAAGCCAAGAGAATAACAAATATAATTATGGTTGGTTTTTCTTTTGCCGGGGGTGGGGGGCGGAGTGAGTGAACAGAGCGACTTGTACATGTTAAGTCAGTACGCCGCTGAGTTACATTTCTAGTCCTAAGAAATATAATTTCTTGGTTCAAATGCAGATCTGAGCTCTTAGTAACAATGAATGGAAAGTTACCAAGCTGTGGGTACAGCTCGCCAGCTCATGAAAGATTAATCAGTCCCGTCCGAAGAGTAGTCCTTGTTTTCCAAATCTAGGCAGATTTCTAAGGCCTAACCTTTTCCAAATGAAACTCAGAATGCACTTTAATCAATTCTAAAAACAGTTTCAGCATTGCCATAGAGGTCATTAAAGCTTTCTGAATTAAATATAGATTTCTATTATGGGATATTACAGTGTTTGCAATTATTTGCTGCCCTCCCGGAAGAAGGTTATACCCCTCCCATCGTTACATGATGTACAATATTCCCAGATGGAAGAATTAATTACACTCCCACCTCCTCGTGTTGGCCAGCTTGGCCATGTGGCGGACTTCCACCCACTGAAAATAAGTGGAATGGATCCACACTCAGGCATGAGAGTCGTTTCCTTCCTTCCTCTCTACCACTAGACTATGTCTCAGGGTGGGCATGGTGGCCTGTTCAGTCCAGACCTAAAGCAAAAAAGTTCCCTGCAACAACAGACCTCTCACTGTCTCGTACTATAAAAGGTTTAAGTCACTGTCTAAGGCCAAGTGACGCAACCACTTCATTCTTGAAACCAGCGTACCGGCCAGGAGAGGAGTCACCACCGAGAGCTGTCTGAAGGAGTGGGCAGGTAGGACAGGCTTTACTGTTGGAGAACGTTCAGACCGATGACAAAACACACAGAAATCACCTCTGCCTTTTCCCATTTTAAGTTTCTACCTTCTGCACAGCTGCTCTGGGGCACAAGGGGACAAGAACGGAGCTACTGGTTTGGCTGACCTTTAGAAGACCTTCAGGAAAACAATAGTGAGTTCACAGAAGACACCGGCCAGCCAGTCTTTGCACAGGTGTGTAATTAATGTCTAACTGGTGGGGGATAAAACAAGAACACAGTTATAAACTTAACTGGCAGACCAGGCTCCTGGCAAAACCAGGAAATGTAGCTGTCTGCCAATGTGATGAGAAGTAGAAATCTTTTGAAGTACCTGGTTTGGCTTGACTCCTTAAGTCTTAGTGGCTGCCTGGAAATCTGACCAAGGCCTGAATATCTGAACCATTTTTTCAAATACCAATTAAAAAAAACTTGATGAAAACCCCCCCCAAAAAAAAAAAAAACAAACTTGATAACTATTACTTGATCTCTGTCTTAGTTAGTTTCTATTGCTACAATGAGACACCATGACCATAAGCAACTTGGGGAGGAAATGGTTTATTTGGCTTACATTGTAGTCCATCATTGAAGGAAGGCAGGACAGGAACTCAAGCAGGGCAGGAACCTGGAGGCAGGAGCTGATGCAGAGGCCATGAAGGGGTGCTGCTCAAGGGTTTGCTCCTCATGGCTTGCTCAGCCTGCTTTCTTATAGAATCCAGGGCCATCAGCCTAGGGATAGCCCCACCCACAATGGACTGGGCCCTCCCACATCAGTCACAAATTAAGAAAATGTCCTACATCCTGATCTTACAGAGGCATTTTCTCAGTGGAGGCTCCCTCCTCTCAGATGACTACAGCTTGTGTTAAGTTGATATAAAACTAGCCTGCACTGTCTCACAGATGTTTTTTCCAGAATCCAGTCTGTTTAAACCACTTAGGTTTTCCTTTTTACAAAATACTTTTCAAATAAATCAAAATGATTTTATACTTTTTTTTTTAAAAAAAAACTGATCTGTATGAAAGTTAGCACAATAAAAGAAACTAACACTTCAATCAATGCATATCTTGATGAATTCTTACAAATGAAAATACCTGTCAACACCTAGATCGGAGCCAGGGAAGAGCAGCCTGACTGACATTCCCCACCCTCCCTCAGTCCTTCCCTGCCCCGGGCTGCTCTGTCCTGGCTTCCATCATCTGGGCTGCTTCTGTCTAGTTCTGAGCTTTGTATAAAGGAAGTCATAGAAGAGGTAGTTGTGTCTGACTTATCTCTCTTGTAGCATTTATACAATTTGTCTCGTTCTGGATAAGAGCCATTTTTTTCTTTTTTGATGCTGAGTAATACTCCACTGTATATCTACACCACAGCAACCTTTGACTCATTTGGATTGTTTCTGATCAGCGCTATGTATAGTCTCCCAAATGCTTTTGAGGAATGTTTTTGTTCATCTAGTTGAGGATACATACCTTTTCAGGGAAACGAGTGTAGTCGCCAACTCACAGAATGTGTTCAGCACTAGCTGGTACTTCCAAACAGCTTTCCAAAGTGGGTAAACTCACTTACACTTTCATCAACAGCACACAATAGAGTGCATGTCTACATCTCTGCTAATATTCATCAGGATTCATTAGTTTTAAATTTCAACCATTTGTTTGCAAACGTCTTAACAGGCATTCTCCTGATGACTACAAATGCCATCTTGTTCAGTTTAAAACCTGAGTTTTCTGTTGTTCACTCTCCTGGAATTGTCTTCACATAATTTAGACAGGTCTAGAAGCTATACGCTCTGAATTTGTACTGATGAGGCAAAGTTTGTTTTAATACATGTGAGAACAGACGACACTGTGTTCTCTAGTGGCCCAGAAAGTACCAGGGGATTCCTCATGTGAACACTGCATGCTGAAATACGAAGAGAACTATCTCTGTCAACCCCGAAGGAACAAATGTTACAAATCAATGTTCTCATCTCCTTAAACTTCAGGTCCACCCACAGGGAAGCAGGGAAGCCAAGAGCTTATCAGTTGCATTTATGCAGACCCTCTAGAAACACTGTTGCCAGCAGTGAATGGCTTACACCACAGGCCTGGGAAGCCCCACGAAGCTTCTGCTCAACCTGTAGTCGTCCCCTGTCCCATCCGTCCAAGCCCCACTGTCCCTCCATCCCCATTCTGCTGCCACAGATCTCAGAAAAGATGTGCCAAGCATCAATTTGGATAGCCCAAGAAAAGATCTCATCCTTCCTCAACCCAGGGCCCCAGCAACCAGTGTCCTCAACAGTTAGTTCCTCAGCAACAACACTTTCTCCTCAGTGCTCCCGATGAGCCTGAGGTCCACAATCCACTACCTCACTGATCCCCTCAGGTCCACTGTGAGGTGGCCTCTGCACTCCCATTTTCCAGACAGAAAAAGCCAAAGTATGTTAAGAGTGCCCAGAGATGGGGGAGATGGTAGAGATTAATAGAGGTGGCTGACCGGGTCCCTGAAAACCATCCTCCATTTGTTACTTCTGGCGAGAGTTCCACTTCCCTGGTCCAGGTGGGCTGGCGAGGGCGGCCCCTTTCTCCGCAGTAAACAAGGCAACCCTTCAGATTTCTCTAGGGAGGCTTGGTCAGGAATGGTCTTCCCCGCTGCCTGACTGTCCTTCCTGTGTGCTCCCAGCATTCACTCCAAATTTACTGAACTGTGCTTACACCCCTCAGCATGATGTTTTTTGAGCTTCTTGTTCAAACACAGAAAAGCCAAGGAGAGACGTCCAGCAGGAAAGGGTGGAGTTGAGACTCCAGGGTCCAGGTGCCTGCCTTACACCCAACCAGACCCTCTCAACCAAGGGCTGGGCAACAGGAGAAGAAGCCGGAGAAGAAATGCTGGCCTAGCAAACCGAGAGTCAAGGACAGAGAAGGGTCACATCTGATGCCACAGGCGCCGTCTGCACCTCCGTCAACAACTCCACAGTGGCTCCGACCGGGCTCCATCAGATGGGCACACTCACAGCAGGCTCCGGTATCTGGGCAAACTAGAGGTGAGGCCAGAGGCTTCCCACATGTTTTCTTTGAAAGTGCCCAAGAAAATGACTGCTGCGCTGTATAAAGTCCGGGGTCCCTGAGCTTTACGACCTCCTTTGCTTCTGTACAGGAGCAGGTGTGACAATTTTTCCCTCTGGCAGGCAGGGACTTGCTATGTAGACCAGACTGGCCTTGAACTCACAGAGAAGACACCTGCCTCTGCCTCCCGAGTACTGGGGTTAAAAAAGCATGTGCCACCACGTCCTCCATTTTTCAGTGGGTTTTTGTTTTTCTTCTCCAGCTGGCCGCTTGAGAAGTTAATTGCTGGTACAGACTTCCCTCTATCAAAGAGACACTGTGTGTCCCAGTGAGACTCTTGAATCCTCCAGCAGGTAAAATGAGCTTGGGGGCCGGGCCACAAAGGCCTTCAGCTGGCTTTTCCTGTGTCCTGGGGAACACCCTGGGGAATTTTGCTTCTTGAGGATGGCTACAAGAAACCCAAAATGAAACATGTCTGTTTCTCTTTTTGCTAAAAACTGATCCAGACCCTCCTGAACTGGAGGGACATGATGCTTTGCTCCCTGGCGACTCTAAATTCACCAGAGAAAGGGGTGAGGGGACAGGAATGAGAGAACACAAGAAGGGTTCAGAAGCACACTTGGTGGCTGGGGTCACACTTCACTGGGGACAACTATACATCTTAAATGGTAAGGGCTAGCTGATGGAAACAAGGGATTCCTCAGGCAAGGGACAGGTACCACCCAGTGCCTGACCCACCACAGTGGTGACCGGTAAAGCAGAACCTTCAGGCATTGTCTGCTACTGATAAAAAAAAAAAAATAGCTCCAATGTGTTTTAACCAATATTTCTGAATGCCCATTCGGGGCCGCCCCGCTTCTCCCTCCCTGCACAGCCATGAGCCGGGGGCTCTGGCTAGCACCTCCCTGTGTCTGTGTTAATTCCCAGCACCACCAACAATTCTGAGACCCAGTCCTGGAGCCGTAACCACCCTCCACTGGCTCCCAGAAGACCGAACTCACAGGGGAACCGGCAACAACAACGCACAGAAGGTCCCATCCGAAGCGGGCTATCTAACCGTCTTCCGATGTCCCAGAGAGCCCGCCAGAGCTAAGGTTTTCTTCATCTGTGTCTCTCCAACAGCCTTTCCTTGACAGGGGTTCGGCGAACTACCCCCACTCCTGAGTTCTAGCTCTGAAGGAAGCCAAGGGGATGGATGTCTCTAGAGACAAAAATCTGACTCTGCACCCCAGGTTGAAGCCCAGATTCCCTCTTACATTGCCCAGGAATCACACTCACCAAGCAACAGGGACAGTCCTCACAAGTAAGTCATAGGTATTTCAGATCACAGGCATCCATTTCTTGCTCATACTAATTTGCAAGGGCCAAAGGAATACGTGAACGAATTAGAGCCAGTTGAATGCTAGCTGTGCATGGCACTCTTTTTTTTTTTTTAAACTTTATTCGATGTGTATTAGTGTGAAGGTGTCAGATGCCCTGGAACTGGAGTTACAGACAGTTGTGAGCTGCCGTGTGGGTGCTGAGAATTGAACCTGGGTCCTCTAGAAGAGCAGCTGGTGCTCTAAACTGCTGAGCCACCTCTCCTGCCCCATGTATGGCACTCTTAAAGAGGCATAGATCCTTAAAAAGAATCAACTGAGGCCGGGCGGTGGTAGCTCAAGCCTTTAATCCTAGCACTCAGGAGGCAGAAGCAGGTGGATCTCTGTGAGTTCGAGGCCAGCCTGGTCTACAGAGAGAGTTCCAGGGCAGCCAGGGCTATGGGGGGGGGGGGTGAAGACAAGCAAGCAAACAAACAAAATCAACAGAGAAGACCAAACAGGAGCCCTGAAATTGAAGGGGTAAATTCAAAACAGTCACCAGGAAATAAATCACGCACACAGAGCTCTCTACCCGACAGGTTACACTCCTACAACAACGTCCTTCTTTTTCCAAGCGGCATCAAAAACTCCATGCCTGGGATTCTTCACACTATCACCTGACCCTGGGCTGACAAGCCCCACCCTCTGTAAGAATCTCCATTACCTCCCTCCTCCTATCCCTCCCCTCCTCCTCCTCCCTCTCTCGTCCTAACCCACTCCCCAGCAGGACTCAGACGCTGTCCCCTGTAAAAAAAATGTCACCTCAGGAGGCAAAAACCAGTGAACTAATTTAGCACAATATAAAAGTTGAAATAGCACAATGAGTATCAGCTCTCAAACATATATTCTCAGAATGAGCTGGGTTTATCTAACATATTTCTAATCTTTCAATTTCGATTGGACATAAATCCCTTGAAAAAAAATGAAAAAAAAAAGGTGAGTTTTGTGGCATGGAGGAGCAGCTATAAAGAACTGATACAAAGCCTCCCGGTGGTTGGCTGGTTGGTTGGGTCACTGGCCCAGAACTCAAGACCTCACCAAAGGCTGGGTGTGCAGTGGCCTCTGCCATGCCCAGCTCTGCATGAACTCTGTAACTGCTCTGGTTTCTATTTCATCATGCTAAAACAGAAAAAGAATATGAATCTTTTGGGGTTCTTGTCTCCATGAGAAGTCTGGAAATCTCAATAACATGCACTTCCACAGCTAAAACAAGGCCACGACGATTGCAAACCTCGACACGAATATAAAAGCAGGGCCACTGGAGCTCACACACCGACGTCCAGAGTAGGCACCAGCAAAGCCACTTCGGCAAGTCCTAACCCACGTTCAACTCCAGGCCCAACCATTCTGTCCCCAGACATATTTCCAAAACAGATGCCCATGTATGTTCAACAATAAAAATGGCACAAAACTGCTTCCCGACAGTGTCCGAATTTCTTTTCTGTTGGTGTGACAAACACTGGGGTGGGAAGAGTTTGTTTCATGTTACACTTCCGGGTACCAGTCCATCACTGAGGGAAGGCAGGGCAGGAACCTGAAGGCAGGAACTGAAGCAGAGACCATGGTTACGGTTTCACTCCTCCGTGTTGCTCATCTACCTTTCTTATACCTGTTAAGCTTAGAAGCTGGGACAAAAGGCTGAGGCGCCTTATTTAACACATCAAAGTGAACCAGGCCAGGTTCCTCCCAGCATCCCTCAGTCCCTACCTGTTTGTTACAGGGCCCTCCAGGATAGCATACCCTGCCCCCTACCTTGAACTTCTCCAGCCTGGGGGGTGAGGTGGGGGGCTGGGCTGCCCTTCCCCATACAATCCAACCATTTTAGTTAGCCGCTCTCTTTGTATCTTTGGCCTCCTGGCTGCTGTACCTAGTTCCCCTCTCTCCCTTATCCTTCTCCCAACCCCCTCTTGTAACACGGCACAGCTCAGTCTGGTCATGTCCACTCTGGACTCCCCCAGATGTCTCTGTCTCTGCCTCTGGCTATGCTCTCCCACATATCTGCAATAAACACCCTCCTCCACCATACCTAAGAGCAATGTTTCCTTTCTTTCCCTTTTCATTTCTTTTTTTCATTCATTTGGTGCCAAAAACCCAGTCATATCCTTTCCTTTTTATTTCTTTTTTTTTTTTTTTTTTTTTTTAAACATCCCAGGACCACCGATCATCTAAGAATGGTGCTGCCCACAGTGGGCTGGGCCCTCCTCCATCAATTATCAACCAAGAAAATACCCACAGATGCATCCACAGGGCCATCTGAGGAGGCAATTCCTCAGCTGAGGTTCCCTCTTCCCAAGTGTACCAAGTGGACAACCAAGATGAGTCATCACAATAGCATTATTTATATTAGCCTCAAAGGGGCAACCAGCTCATGCCATCCACAGTAAGATGATAAAGAGTAGGATATCTAAAATACAGAACACTACACAGCAACAAAAATGAACAACCCATAACCACATACGACAGGGGAGATTCATCTTAGGAACACAACAGAGAGAAAAAAAAAAACAGGCAAGGAAAGTCACACTCTGTGATACTACATATATAAAACTCAAAACAGACAAAATTAATCAAGATATCAGAGATAAGCGTAGAGATTGTAAGGGACCACAATACAAAGATGGCCGGCCTGATCTCTGGCTTCCTTGGGGAAAGGAAGAGGGAGAGTCTGGTAATAAAGGAGAGGCAATCCCAACCAGCTGCTGCCTTTGCAGCCAAGGGCCAGGCTGTTGGCCTGAACACAAAGATGGAGGAAGGAAGCAAAGGAGAAAACGCTTTCAGACCTGACTGCTGTGCCTGCTCTGTTTTCTCACATTTTCCCTTAAAGAGTAAACAAAAGGCAGGCGCGGTAAACTGAGGCAAGGGGATCTCCAGTTTTGCCGTCAGTCTGGGCTACATGAGAGACTCTGTCACCGAATGGTCTCGAGAGGGTTTGGTGCAGAGAGAGAGACAAAGTGAGACAGAGACAGAAAATCTGAGCCAAGAGACCCAAACTGAAACACAAACATCCACAAATATGAGTCTCAAATCAAGCCAACATTTATATTGTAAGAACATGGCGGGGTGTGGCACGCTTTAATCAGCACTCGGAGGCAGAGCAGGCGATCTCTGTGAGTTGAGCAGCTGGCTACAAGTGAGTCAGAAAGCGCAAAGCTAACAGAGAAACTGTTCGAAAAAAAAAAAAAAAAAAAAAGAAACATTGGAAATGGTTTTATCTGCAGTGTGTCAATGCAACCCAACAGGAGTAGCAGTTCCATGCTCCTCCGGGCTCGGCTAATACAAACAGGGATTAGTGAGTCTTCTGAGACTTAGTGTAAGCTCCACTGCCCAATTCCATTAACTAAATGAATTTTTTTAAAAGCCACCTTCTTCTGAGCTACAGGGCTCCTGACACTACACTAGAATTGCTTCTAATGAACCGATTGCTTCTGTAATGAAATTAGCATGAGGATGCTTACTCTTAACAAGCCTTTCTGCGTGCACATCCACAGACACGGCTTAGAACTGCGCCTGTCCCAAGAGTCTTCATACTGAGAATGTCATTTCCAGCATCCATCATTTAAATGAAAAGCGTAAGACTGGAAAAAGCAAACAGGTCTAAGCTTAAAAGCCTAAGGGGGAAATAAAATCCATCAGGTGGTGCTGCTGGCTATTCTCAGGACCCCACCTGCCCTGGGCAAAGACAGCTCCATCTCCAGTGCCTGGGGAAGGAGGGGGTGGTTTCACAGGAGCTGCAAGGTCAGCTCTCCCTCACCCAAGCCAATTCCATTGTTCTCTTCCTTTGTTGTCCCTCCCATACACACAAGGCACAGTCAACAAACCTGGGCTCTTTACATCACCAGAGCCGCGTAAAGGATGGAATGCTTTGCCTAAAATATAAAGACAACTAGAGGAACTGAAGCTAGCAAGATAAAACTGTAAGAAAGAAGCCAGCGGGGCGGTGATATCAACTCCATTGTATCCTGGATGGGGGGAGGTGCAAATCTGTGACATCAAATATAGAAGACAAACAGCTCTTTTATAAGGTAGCAAATGCTTTGACGCTCCTATTCCATCCCTTGAAGTCTGGGCAGCTGTTAAAAGCAAGGGACACTACCTAACTTTTGAGAGTGGGTTGTAAAGGGGGTTTCCACCTGCTTTGTGGGGCTACCCGCTGTAAGGTTGGTTTTCAGTGAGAACTCAGAGGCTGCTTTTGGAGAGAGTGTCACCTAACTCTAGGAAAATCAAATTATCATCCATGATGGGGATGGAATTTCTCCAGTCCATTTCTTCAGTTTTCACCTATATCATGCCCAGCCTGATGTGACATATGCCAGCCCACACTGCAGATTCTACACTAGCTATCTCCAGAATTTAATTCCTTAGTTTAAAATCTCTATCTATCATCTCTATCTATCTATCTATCTATCTATCTATCTATCTATCTATCTATCTATCTATCTATCTATCTACCTCACCCTCCCTTCTTCCCTCTCTGGAACACTCCAGACTAACCCATGGGAGAAACCCACCCTGCATCTGCAAAGCCCAACTACATGGGACCACCAAGCTCCGTCACCATGGAGACAGATGAAGTCACCTTGCTGCCCTCCCAGCAGAGGTCAGTTGTGAGCCCAGCCTCCTTCCGATGACCAAGACCCTCCAGAGAAGCTCAGTCTCCAGCTGGGAGCCAGGCAGGGTGACTTCCTCCGCAGGATCACCCTGCCACAGAATCATCGGTAAAGACTAGCAAACTATTCTTAAGCCACCTTTTGTGGTAGGTTGTTTTTGTTTTTAAAATAATAATCACCTAAAAACAGAAATAGATGTTATACCCTTAAAACGACACCACAGCTGAGCTGGGATCAGAGAGAGGTGATGGGTTTTAGTTTTCGTCTTAAACGTTTTGTTGTCTGCCCTAATTGCGCTGTGAAAATTAGAGACCTTAAAATTCAGAATTTAGAAATAGCTAAAATGGAGCCCCCCCCCCTTCTCTGCTGGGCATTCTTGTTGCTGAGCAGGTCCTGTGGCTGCCTCAATTCACAGAGTAAGTTTAGGTCACGTAACCTTTACAAACTCTACGAAGACGGTTTATTATCCCTGGGTGGCTTTGTTTTGTTTTTTATTTGGAGATAAGTGTCTCTCTCAGGCTGGCCTTGAACTCACGATCAGTACAACATCCCGAGTCTCTGGGATTACAGGCCTATGCCACAGACTCAGCTTATTTACCCCATTTCACAGAAGGGACAGTGAAGCGTAGAGCAGTTCAGTAACTCACCGGAGTTCACAGAGTAAGAAACAGATCCTGCATTCCAGCCAGGGATCTGGGCTCAGAACAACAGTATTTATTTACATGCGCAGGGAAGCTTGACAGTCACAAGTCCATGGACAAAGATGGCAATCTCAAACTGCCACTTAAACGGCCATCACATGTCCAGCATCACTGGTTCTTAACTTATACGGCCCTGCTTACCTGAGCTTCTGTACCTCAAGGTACAGTCCCTGCCTGTCACCCAGATTCCTGCTCCCTGCTCCCAATTCAATGACTCCCTCTGAGAACGAGCCAGGGCCCACTGCAGGCAGGCAGGCCTAACCCCTGCCTCCTAGTCTGTCTCTGTACCTTCATGCCTCCCCACTGGCTATGTGCTCAGGGTTCCTCCATCAGGACCCTGCATGTCACAGAAATATAATTATTATTTACCAAACTTACGGGTATCACCTTACTCACCAGCTTTCCCATTAGGGAAATTTCCACTGAATTCTAACAGGAAAGAAAAGAAGTTGCAAGCTCCAACTACACGAAGCAGCCACTCATGGATCCCAGCCTCTCCGGTTCTCACAAGGATCCCCGACAGTGCTGATGTGCAGGTACGAACCAGCTCTCTTCCTATAAACCCGAGTGCTGCCCTGCCTTTCGGTTGGCTCTGTTATTTACCATCTTCCTGAAGAACAGCAAAGAATCCCGCACCACTTCTACAGGCCTAGAAGCCGACAGCGCCTCCCTGCCCATTGTACGGGTCCCCTCCCTAGAGATGCTCAGTGGTCTCTCACTTCCCCTGAGATCCCTTGAAGGTCGGCCCAAGACTGACAGCTCGAGGAGACCACTCCTGAGCATCCACGAGAGAAGAACCTGACTCAACTCAAACATCAAGCAGATAAAAATAAACCCCAGTCTTGAGCTGGAGTTTTGCCCAACTTTAAATTTTTACATATTCTTTCTGGACAATAAAAAACACCAAACCGCTTTATGGTAGATCCTTGTTTTGTCTCCTAAAGCCCCAGGCTCAGAGCCTTTGCAACAAAGTATCGCACAAAGAAAAACCGAACGTGACTGCTCAAGGAAACTGCAATTTAGTCGATTTAGAAGGAAGATATCAGGGTCAACCGCAGTTATTATCTTCAGAAATAGCATTTCAGCCCACAAGAGACCCTCCTGAAGTGCTGTATTAGCAGCTTAAAGATGTCTTTCCTCAATTCCATACTAGGTTCAAAGGTCTCTCAGCTTCACAGGGAGCAATACAACAAGGATTCAGAGACACACAAAGGAGAAGCCACAACTACTAAACCAAGAATGAGAGAAAAACTATGCACAAACATCATTTCTGCAGCCACACACACCATTCCAAGGAGAGAATAAACATTCCCAATAATGGGAATTATATGTGATTATTGTCACATGAAAGCACACACCAAAATCATCCCAGTGCCTAAGCTGAACACAGTAGCACATCTCTGCAATCCCAGCACTTGGAAGTTCAAGACTATCCTCTGCTAGATGGTGAGTTTGAGGCCAGCCTGGGCTACAAGAGATCCTATGTCAGTACACATGTGTACACACACACACACACACACACACACACACACACACACACGTTTCATAATATTTTAATAACAATATTTCAAAACTATTGAAATATAATGTTTAAAAACACTACAAATGTATTAGAATTGTGACTTCAAATGAACAAACAGGGCACCGCTACAAATCTTCTATTTAAGTTTAATTGTGGCTTAAGGCCAATATAAAGCTCATGCACACTGCTGATAGAAGTATAATCTAAAAAAAACAAAAAAAAAAAAAAAAAAAAAAAACTTTGGAAATCTATTTGACAGTATCATCTAATCCAAACACTAACTTAGAACCCCTCACTTGACTCCTATTCCCAGTATAAGTGTATACATGTATGCATGTATGCAGACTCAAAGTCTCAATTGCCACAAAAACTAGGAACGGTTACAATCCTAAAATGGATAGTGTAGAATACTCCACAGCCATTAAAAGGAACTGCCTCCCCTAACCTTTGCCTTCTCCCTATCTAGACCCTTCCCTTCTCATCTCCCCTGGAAGAGAATCCTATGATCTCCAGCACTCACAGAATTACCCTAGTTTTCGATGTATCAATACCTGTAGTTTCTTCCCAGACAGTTTGGGCAACACTTTACAAGTACTTTTAGGCACTGGGAATGGAGCCCAATGGTAGAATACTTATTTAACATGGTTGAGGCTCTGAGTTGGAGCCCCAGGACTAAAAACAAACAACCCTTGCTTTTAAAAGTGAAGATCCCCCCGCCCCAATCTCTCTCCCTAGTGCACAAGCATGCTATCTGATTCTGTGGTCCTTCAGTCCCCTCCGTCCTGCCCCACCCCCACCCGCAGAACTCACTTTTGCTATAGTAACTCAGTCAACTACAGCGACCCGTGGAGGAGGCAACCCCAGGGCTCAGAAAGATCATCAAAAGGCCTCCTGGACGCCGAGGGCTAAGTGAATTCCCCCTTCCCACTGCACGGGTAGACGCTCCTCCATGTTCACCCTTTTTAATCTTCCCAAGCAACTGCCACACTTACCCGCAGCCGCCCGACTCAGCACCTTCCCCAAAATTTAGCAGTAAAACAGCCAAAGTTTGATCACGTGTCTTCTCATTATCTATCCCCTTACAATGGGAGAAAGGCCAAGGAGGCAGAAAGAGCGAACGGCCAGGATGGGGGATGAGGGTTAAGGTTTCTGTGGGGAGGTGGGGGGGGGGCAATGAAAATCTTCTGGTTTGCGTTGATGATGACATAATTTTACGATTATATTAAAAGCCAATGACTCATGAATTTTAAAAGGTATATTGATGATGTTTATTACATCTTAACTTTTAAAATTAAGCTTAAATAGATTAAATGTGGAAGAACAACCCACCAACTTACTGGAGAGCGATGTACGAAAGGAGAAACAAGATTAACAACTAAGTACCGTATAAAAAATCAACTTGAACAAATTAACTATAATAAGCAAGGAGGCTTATGTTCCCATCTAGTCCAGGTGACAACCAAGGTCACTGATCTGGGGGATCGGCATTCCTGATTAGTCTCTGGCTCTCGGTCTGAATCGATACATTATTAAGATGAGCGGACCCTCAGAGGAGAAGTGCGGGAAGCCGGCGCTGGGGGACGCCACAGAACGTTGTCAAAGCGAGCGAGCGACACGGCCTGCGCCGGGTCAGCTAGCTAGCTGCGCGCAGTCAGCTCCTGGCCGGACGGCCCGCGAAAAAGTTGCCTTTGAAAGTTGCAAGGGGAGCGAGTGACGGGGATGAGACTCACCAGCTCCGCGGCCCGGGAGCGCGGGGTTCCCCACGTGCCTGTGCAACCAAGTGTGCCTCGGGACGCTGCCACCCGCCCTGCTGGACCTGACACCGCAGGCCCTCAGGAACCCATGCTAGTCACTGAGCTTAGGGCGGTCCCTGAAGGCCGCGCCCCACCCCTCCCCCACGCCCAGACCCTGCAACACCAGCCAGGGCCACCTGCCGCTCCAGGACCAGGATAAAAGGGCCCTAATCGCCGCTCCCTCCAGGCAGACGGTCCACCGATCTTACCCCGAGACGCCTCGGAAAAGGGCGCAGCATCGCACCCCGACTCCAAAAGGCCGGGAAGGTACTCAAAGGCCAGCGCGCCCCACTCCGGGTCGGGAGGCGCCGCCCCCTTCGAGCGCCAGCGGTGATCCCAGGCGGCTGCTAGCCGAGGCAACCCCACAGACCTCCCCAGGGCAATCCCAGGGCCAGTGTCGGCGTGCGCGCCAGCACGCACCAAGAGTGCGAAGCTGGGCCCCGGGTTGGCTCGGGACAGGGTCGGAGCCGAGGCGCCTCAGATCGTCCCTGCAGGGGACAGGAGCGCAGCACTGCCACTACTCACCTCCAGCGCGGCTGGTCTGGAGCTGGCGCAGGGCGGGCGGCTGGCGGGGCGGGACCGGGAAGCGCGGGGCGGGGCCTCGGGCAGCGCCAGAATCAAACTCCAGTTGCACCCGGAGCGCGGAACTAGATCCTGCAGCGCAGCGCATGAGTTCACCGCGGCTGCCCGGAGCCACCGAGTACAGGGACGTAAGGGCAGGGGCAGCCCGGCCGGGGATCTGATCGGGAGGTCTGCCAAAGCCTCCTAACGCGCTCTTTGTACCGAAGAGCCCGCCGTGAAAAGTCCAGTGCGCCTGCGCGCCGCCGCGACTCTCCCAGGCGCACCTCCGCACCTCTGGTTCCTACCCACCGGCGCGACCCTCCCAATCGCGGGAGTGAAATACATCCTTTCCTTGGAGGGTCCTCGATGCGTACAAGTTATCGACCAGGGGAGCTGGGTGCGCCTGGTGCAGGTTAAGATCCCAATAGCGCCTATGTGCAGTGCCGTTAAGAAGTTGGTTTGGGGACATGGATGGAGTAGGGGGCTCGAGTTTGCGAGTCTTCAGCCGGACCTCTTTGGAGAGGCTGGAAACTTCTAGCTAACCAGGACGCCGCAGAGGCCTAAGTGCATTCCTGTCTGGCGTCCTAGATGACTCGGCCTGGCTCCAGGGTGTGGAGCCCAAGAAAAAAGTCAGTTGTCCTAAAAGCTCCATCTGGAGCAAGGACAATAGAGCCACAAGAGATGAGCTGGGGACTGAGACTGAGTCCTCTTTCAAGAAAGTGTTTAGGGACAGGAAGGCCGAGCAATCTGTTAAAACTGCCGGGGTGGCACAAGTCTGGAGGCAGAAGGATCAGGGGTTCCAGTCATCCTCTGCTACATAGCAAGTTCCGGGCCAGCCTGGGCTACATGAAAAAAAAAAAAAAAAACCAGGTGTAACCAAAACAAACAGAACGCCGGCTTTGGAGGCTCTGATTGTCTGAATGGGAGGGTTTTGAACCCCCGTGAGTGCGAGCACACACAGACACAGCCAATGCACCGAGTGGACCTTACCCACATCTCACTATCTGTTAACTGCTTAGAGAAGGGCCTGGGTTATGTGGGGCAAGGCTCACCCTGGAGAGAAGCTGTGAATCAAAGCTTCCTTGATCCACCAGGAAACACTCCTGTAAATTCTCCAACTGCTGCCCCTCCCCCAGGCCAGATGGTTAGAACAAGCAAAAGACAGCCCAGAATGCTCATTTTCTCAGCACTTTGCTGCTCTCTGGGACCCTGACAGAGAGCAAATCATTGTCTACTCGGGACCTCAGTTTCTGCATCGATTAATAGGACCCTTGGATTCAGTAGCTGGTCTCCCACATCACTCATGCCCTAGTGCCTGCCGCCTGGCTCTGTTAAGGATGATTACAGTCAAATGTGTTAACCGCCAGAGAATCAGAGGCACCGGATGCCTAGGTTTTTAAAGTGTTCTCAGCTGGCTAGCTAGACTACTCAGTCGGTGAGCTCTAAGTTCAGGAAGACTGGCCGTCTTCATAAATAAGGTGGGAAGCCATCCACGAAGACACCCGACTTCATGTTCTGGCCTCTGCGTGCACACACAAATGCATGTTCACCTGCACACACTAATGTGCACACACATGACCCATACACACGCACATCACACACATGGAAAAAAAAAATAATGCCCTTCACCCCCAGAATTCCAACTCTTAACCTCCTCTTCATTTCTCTCTCTTTACATTTAGTCAGCGAGTATTAAACATATAGGTTTTCAAATGCTAGGCAAACGTGATCAATAAAAAACATACCAGGCCTATGATGGGGCTGCAAGCCGTTAACCCCAGCAGTTGGGAGACAGAAGCAGGTGCATCTCTGGGAGTTCAAGGACATCCATTGCTATATAGTGAGACCCTGTCTCAAAAACAAAATAGCAGATTCAAAATTTCAGGTTTATATTTCACACTTTATTTTAGATTTACTCAGGGGTTTTTTTGTTTTTTGTTTTTTGTTTTTTTGTTTGTTTTTGTTTTTGTTTTTGTTTTTTTGAGACAGAGTTTTTCTGTGTAGCTTTGGAGCCTTTCCTGGAACTCACTCTGTAGCCCAGCCTGGCCTGGAACTCACAGAAATCTGCCTGCCTCTGCCTCCTGAGTGCTGGGATTAAAGGTGTGCGCCACCACTGCCCAGCTCATTTTTTTTTTTTTAAATTAAAACCAATTGACACATACAATTTACCCTCTCTATGCACAGCTGGAGTGTTGGAGTGTACTCACAACGTTACAGACACACCATTGCCACTCATTTCATAGTAACTTCATCACCCCATAAGAAACCCCAGAGCCAGCAGCTGCTTCCCCCACCCCCAGCCCCTGGCAACCACTAAACTGTTTATTTCTGTCTCTAGGGTCTGCCTGTTTTGTTTCATAGGAACAAAAGCATAGCAATATGTGGGCTTGGAAAGCTGAGATGTCTTTCACTGTGAAGGTCCATCCAGGCTGTAGTGTATGTACATCAGTACTTCATCGCCTCACCCCAGCTCACCTGCAATGAGATGGTACCAGGGAATCACCATAAGAGAACATCAGCCTTTTGAATGAAACAGTTTACAGAGTGAGACGTTTCTTGGAGGTGCACCATGCAAAAGAATTGTCAGACATGTCAACATGTACAGAAGCTCTTGAATTTATATAAAACACACAAGCAGTGATGTGCAGTTCTTCCAGAAGAATTCTAATTCCATCAAGCAATCACTCTGTGCACGCACAGGTCTTCATACTGCTGTGTGAGAATGCTGAAGCACACACTAGCAGGATGTTTAGGAATAGGTTGTTCAAGCGGAGCTGTAAGAAAAGAGCCGTTTGGGCCAGTGAGTGAACACTCCTCCTTAGCTATAAAGGAAGCCCATACCCAGCCTCTGAGTATGGAGCAGCCACTTCTATTTATATCCATTCAGTAAACTTTCCTCTGAGCCCAAGTGCCTTGATATCATCTCTCTCTCTAATTTCAGGGAAGGACATCGGGGTACAGGTGAAACTAACTGGGTTTGGAGATTGAGAGGAGACAGTTGAGCTGTTCAACCAGAAGTTGGGTGATTTGGGCAGAAGCAGATTTAGCCAAGGGTTCTTAGCAAAGATTTCAAGTGGACCTTTGGGGGTGATTTTCTTTTTTAAACACTAATTTTCATTTTAAAATTGTGTGTGTTATGTTGAGGAATATTCCTTTACATTGTGTGAAGATGTGTCACTGTGGTTGGTTTAATAAAAAGTTGAATGGCCAATAGATAGGCAGGAAGAGGTTAGGTGGGACTTCTGGGGACAGAGAGGTCTCGGAGAAGAAAGGTGGAGTCACCAGCCAGATGCAGAGGAAGCAGGACATGCAGGAGGAGAGGTAAAAGCCACGAGCCATGTGACAGCACACAGATGAATAGAAATGGGTTAATTTAAGTTATAAGAGCTAGCTAGAAACAAGCCTAAGCTAAGGCCGAGCTTTTATAATTAATAACAAATCTCTGTGTTATGATTTTGGGGCTGGTGGTCCAAAAAAACCTGCTACAGTGGTGTGTGTGTGTGTGTGTGTGTGTGTGTGTGTGTGTGTGTGTGTGTGATGTGAGTTCAGGTGCCTGAGGAAGCCAGAGATGTTGGATCCCCTAGAGCTGGAAATACAGGTGGTTGACTTGGGAACCAAGTTGCTGGGAACCAAACTTGGGTCCTCCGGAAGAGCATCACATGCTCTAACCTCTGAGCCACCCCACCAGCACAAGAACTTCGAGGGACCTTAATATCATAAGAGGAACTCATTTGTTTTGTGGTAGACGGGCTTTTCCGTGATAATGACCTAGAATTGCTTCTACCAGCACTGCTTCAAGTCCTTGTTTGGGTTTTTATTTGTTGGTTTGTTTTCTGAGACAGCTCTTGCTCTGTAGCCCAGGCTGACCTTGAACCCTGGGAGGTCTTCCTGCATCAATGTCCAGAGTGTTGGGATTTCAAGTGTGAGCCACCGCCCCCTGCTCCTTTAGTGCTGTTTTAAAGCATTTTATTTAAGCTTGCAAGAACCAGGAGTAGTTTTGCCTCCTTTTTTTCCTTATCGTTTACGTACACACATTGTCTGAATAATCGACAGGTCAGTAAGTTTCAGACCACTTGGTGTGGCTTGTAAGGAAGTGGGTATATACGGCATGCCCAGGTGTGTACCAAGTAGTGCATGTGGTAATAGTGTAGACACCTCTTCTTGCCATTTCAGAATGCTGTGGAACATTGACCTAGCACAGCGGTTATCAACCTGTGGGTCTCGACCTCTTTGGTGGTTGAACGACCCTTTCACAAGGGTCACAGATCAGATATTTACATTACAATTCAGTAGCAAAATTACAGTTATGAGGTAGCAACAAAAATAATTCTATGGTTGGGGGTCACCACAACATGAGGAACTGTATTAAAGTGTCTCAGCATTAGGAAGTCTGAGAACCAATTGCCTAGCAGTTAACCTCTCCAGGAAATTGTTGCAATAAGAACTCTTTGCCCGGCGGTGGTGGGGTACACCTTTAATCCCAGCACTCGGGAGGCAGAGCCAGGCCGATCTCTGTGAGTTCGAGGCCAGCCTGGGCTACCAAGTGAGTTCCAGGAAAGGCGCAAAGCTACACAGAGAAACCCTGTCTCGAAAAACAAAAACAAAAACAAAAAAAAAAAGAAGAAGAAGAAGTAATCTCTTCGATAGTCCTAGTGGTCCACACACAATCCCAGCTCAAGCAGAAGCATCACAAGGAAGCTCAGGCAGAAGCATCACAAGTTAGAGGCTAGGCTGGGCTACATCGTGAGATCCTGCCTAAAAAAAAAAAAAAAAAAAAAAAGTGCTCTCTGGGCTTTTCATGAATTTTCCCTGCCTACAATATGTGAAATATACAGGATATGGTTCATAGACCTTCTGTTGGTAACTGCAAGTCAACAGCAGGCTGTGTAGCTAATCTAATTATATGGAGATTTTTCTACCTCACAGGGGGTAGGCACTCACTCTAACTGCTGTGTTATTCAAGGGTGAACTGTACCTCATGGGGCAACCTGTGAAAGAGTCTTCAATGTTCATCTGTTATTTCTGACTTGCAGTTCAGGTCCGTCTTTTTATAATCGCCAAGTTAAAGTATCAGTTTTGTTTTTTATATTTGTTTCCACACTGCTATTTCTGTATCTCATCCAGGGTGTGTGTGTGTGTGTGTGTGTGTGTGTGTGTGTGTGTGTGGTGCATTTTCATGTTTGTGGATGATTGTGCATGTAGAGGTCAGAGGTTGATGCTGGGTGTCTACCTCAATCACTCTCCATCTTATTTCTCAAGACAGGGTCTCTCCCTGAACCTTGTGCTTACCAGTTCAGCTGGATTGGCTGGACAAGCCCCAGGGATCCTGGTCTCCACCTGTGCAGTGGGATTACAGGGGCACACCACCACGCGCTGCTCTTGAACATGGGTGCTGGGAACAGAAGCTAATCCCCATGCTCAGGCAGCATGCTCTGTACTGACTGAACTATCTCCCCGGCCCCTCAAATACCAGTTTGGAACACATCAAAGTCATCATTGTTGTTTTCTGTACAGTTACAGAATTAATTCTTACTAATTATATTAATAATTCATATTAGCAATTAATATGAAGCTCAGTTGTTGTTGTTTTTGTTTTTTGAGGCAGGATTTCTCTGTGTAGTCCTGGCTGTCCTGGAATTAGCTCTGTAGACTAGGCTGGCCTCGAACTCACAGAGATCAGCTTGCCTTTGCCCGTCAAGTGCTGAAATTAAAGGCCTGCACCACCACCACCAGGCTTTTTTTTTTTTTGTTTGTTTGTTTGTTTGTTTAGCTCAGTTTTATCCTTTAAATATCTGTCCATCAGGCTGGGTGTGATGGAGCACACCTTTGATTCCGGCAATCAGGAGACTGAGGCAGACAGATTTTTGTGAAATTTGAAGGCACCCTGGTTGACATATAGAATTCCAGGACAGCTAAGAATACATAGACAGATCCTATCTAAAAAGAAAAAAAGGGGAAAAAATCTCTCCATCAAAATAGCTAGGACTTAGCCCCATAATGGCACTTGCCCCCAAGTCTGTGGTCCTGAGTTCAGTCCTTGGGACCCACATAGTTGAAGGAGAGAATTCACTACAAGATGTCCTTCTCCACACACACAAAGTAGTCAATCAATAAATGCAGAAATGTTTAATGTCTCCTTCATCATGAGGCTGGAAGAGCTCCTCAGCCTTGAGCATCCTGCAGTTGGGAATCCAGTGTCCCTAAGTGTTCCAAGAGGGAACATGAAACAAGGGAGTAGGTCATGAGGGGGTGAAGAGGACAACCAGGCAGAGACATCAGAGGCAAAAGAGACCTTTTGGACAAGAGGAACCAGGACAGGCCCTGGGGATGCTTTCCTTCTTTACACTCTTCAGTTCACTTTCCTTCCTTCCTTCCTTCCTTCCTTCCTTCCTTCCTTCCTTCCTTCCTTCCTTCCTTCCTTCTTGCCTTTCTTTCTAATGGAGCCACCCTCTGTAGTTCAGTCTGGCTTCAGCCCCCCCCCCCCCCAGTGCTAGCATTACAGGTATAGTGGCTTGGTTCTCAATTCTCTTAAAACAAATAAATAAACTAGAATATAATAAGTAAAGATTATATGCCGCTTCTGTGTGAGAGGGTTTTGTATGTGTAGTCTGGTTGTTGATGTTTTCCTGGGGAGGGGAGTAATTCCCAAACATTCTACAGACCAGTGAGAAATGGGTGTGTCTGTTTTGAATATCAAAGGGGGTAAAGATAGAGAAACAAACAAAAAGTCTTCATAGGGAACAGGTAACCTGGGCAGGGTACATCCTTCGGGACACCTGGAGTAGTCACCTTCAGGGCCTTTTCCAATGGAGAAAAAAAACCCTGTGGGCCCGAGATTTACTAAGGGGAACTATATGTCATCTTTCCCTTACCCAAGGTCTTCCTGTTAAGGATACTTCTTTCTACAGAATATCTGTTAATATGAAAAACTCAAGCTGGGTGATAGTGGAGCACGCCTTTAATCCCAGCACTTGGGAGGCAAAAGCAGCCAGCCTGGTCTACACATTGAATTCCATGACAGCCAGGGCTACACAGGCAAAACCCATCTTGAAAATAAATATATATATAACAACAACAACAAAAACCCAAGAAACAAACTCAAGGTAGGCTTGATGGCTCAAACTTGTTATTCCAGTACTCAGGAGGCCAAGTTAGGAGGATTGCTACAAGTTCAGGGCCAGTCTGGCTATATAATGAGTTCCCAGCCAATCTGAGCTACAGAGTGAGACCTTGTCTAAAAACAAAAAACAAAAAAACAAAAAACAAATAAAAAAAAAAAAAAACAAAACAACAATAACAAAATAGGACTGGCAAGATGGCTCAGCAGTTAAGAAGAGCTCTTGCTGCTTTTGACAAGGACCCAGGTTTGGTTTCCAGCACCTACCTGGTGGCTTACAACTTTCTGTAACTCCAGTTTCAGCAGATCCAGCACCTCTGGCCCCTCTGACACTAGGCACTCACACGGTACACATACATACATGCAGACCAAACCCTCATATACATAAACATATATCTTAAGAAATAATTACAAGCCAGGCGGCGGTGGCGCACGCCTTTGATCCCAGCACTCCAGAGGCAGAGCCAGGCGGATCTCTGTGAGTTCGAGGCCAGCCTGGTGGTCTACAGAGGGAGATCCAAGACAGGCACCAAAATTCCACAGAGAAACCCTGTCTGAAAAAACCATAAAAAAAAAAAAAAAAAAAAAAAAAAAATTTAAAAATTACAAAATTCCAATCTGTAAGTCCCCATGTGGAAGACTCCTCTCTGCTTGTGCTGTGTGCTCTCCTCTCCCAGAATGCTGCTCAGCCTCCCTCTTTTTAAGAAGAAAGCCATAGTTAAGAGAGCAGAAGGGAATGGCCCACCGGATTAGCTCTGTTCCTCCTATGCGCCAATGTTCTGAACTCACACTTCACCAGCTGCTTTACCTCTTACTCATAAACATTACAAAAGCCAGGAAATGACAGCAAAGTCATCCGGATGCCTATGGTTAGGAAACAAATAAGGTGATCATTACCCAAATGTGGAAAGAAATGAGGACCCAACACATTGCAACTTCAAGTGCGTGTGGCCCCGGCACCTGCCCCCTGGAAACGGGGATGTGAAGCAGTGAAGACACATTGATGCCTTTGCTGTAGGTATTCTAAAACACGTTAGAATTTATTTGTATTCAATTGAAATCCCATGGAGGTTTTATATGTTGCTAATGGACAGAACCCTACTTCAGGAATATCGTGCTAAGGGTAATCTTTAGGCATAATTATAATCATTATGTTATTGTGGCTGTTATCAAATATTTATAGAACATCAAAAGGAGTATGACAATACTGGGATCCTAAGTAGAGGGATTATGTGTACAAGCCTGGCTTGGCACACATACTTCATCTAGAAACATTATTAACCAAGTATGCACTAAGGACCTGTTCTGCCTAGAGGGTTAGTGAGGCCTTACAAAGGACACAAAGATGACTGGTCCCAAGAAACTTTACATCCTGTAGTGGCATTGCATATATATATGTATGTATATGTGTGTGTATGTATATATGTATGTGTATATGGGTGTACATGTGTACATATCTGCAATACAGATTTTGGCTTAAAAGCCATACAAGGTTACCAGTAAAACAAGAATATAATTTTAATAGTGGATAAAATGCTCCGAAAGTTTACTTCTGTGCTTGGCACTGATGGAAGAGCATCCTTGAGCCGGCTCACCTCTCCTGTGAGGTAGTCACGAGTATCATCTACAGCGTGTGGAAAAGATGATGGAGGTCCCAACTGTTGCATTCTCTGCAGGAAGCCATGAAGCTGATGACAGGCACCGGATTGGAACCCGGGCTGCTAGAAAGCAGAATCCAACCTCTGATCACTTTCAGCTGGTACAGTGTGTGCATTAGGTCACTGCTGCAGGTCTGACTTTTTGTTTTCATTTTGCTGGTGATAATCACATTATACTGAGTCACTGTCACCAAAGCCACCCTCCTCTTGGCAGGGCATTCCTGACCCAGCGACCTTTTGATCTTGACCTCAGAGCACCATTGTCTAACCCAGGAGTTCTCAAACAACTGAGCCTTCTTTTGAGACTCAAAGCCTTTTCATCAAAGCAACGCTAAGCGGAAGATACAATGAAGGTTCTCCAGCGCAGTCTGATTAGGAGCGGGGAAGAGCAACCTTCCAAGGGAGGCAGGGTCCTGGGGGAGGGGGGCATGGACAGGGGGCTACCACACATTCAATTGAGGATTATCACTGCTGAGGTCTAATGAGGAATGCTGCTGCTAAAGAAATCTGCCTGTCATTGAGAGAACACCAAGTTTTTCACCCTCTGCTCTGTGGCAGGGCAGCATCTGGTTCCCCAGACTGACGGGAAGGATCCTAAACGAAACTACAGCATCAGTGAGGTTAATGCACCTTACTATAGCTTGTGTGACTCTCTTTAATCGGGTTTTGTTGTTGTTCTTTTATTAGTTTGTTTCCCTTTTTCTTTTTTGCAGTGCTGAGGATCAAATGTTGGGTCAGCATGCTCTCTTCCTCTGAGCTACATCGTCCGGCCAGGTAGGCACCAGAGGAGGAAGTCACGGCCAAGAATAGCAGTGTGCCTACCTGATGATCCTGAAACCTGTCAGGAAGGTGGCTGGTGTTCAAGGTGGGATGGCAGAACCAAAGAATCTAAGGCAAGGCAGTTGGAAGAACATGGCTCTCTGTGCTAGGATCTGATTTCTTTTCTTTTCTTTTCTCTTTTCCCTGTATAGCCCTGGCTGTCCTGGAAGTCGCTGTGTAGACCAGGCTGACCTCGAACTCAGAGATCCACCTCGTGCTGGGATTGTAGGCGTGCACTACCACTGTTGGCTTCTTAAGAGGCTTTTCTTGAGTGCCATGCTCAGAGGAGACCCGGCATGTAGAACACAGAGCTGAATTTCAACAAAGAAAGCCCAGGCAGTCTTTTCTCTTCTAGCCACAGTTGTCAACCCCGACAAAGCACAGCCAGAGGAGGGCAGAGCCTCACTGGCCGGGGACAATGACTTGAGCTCAGGGGTACTCTCTCTCTCTGCGATTCTGCTTTGACACTCACAGCCAAGGCAGTCATGTACAGGCCCTTTCCAAGGCCCTATTGTCTACCGTGGCTTCTGAATTTCTCTAGGAAGCACACACAATTCTATGAAGCCATTATTACTGTCTAAACAAACAAGTTCGCCCAGCCCCCTCCACTGCCGTAGGTCCTCATTAAGGTCATTCACTCGTCTAACCTTTGTGTGTATTCAGTATTTGCTCAGAGCTGTGGGTACTTTAGGAGCTCTTCTCTTTGGATCACCTTCTACGTATCTAAGAGGCCCGGTCTACTGAATTCTCAGTAACTGACCGGCTAATTTGCAATATTTTTTATTGGGACAGCTAGTATTTTGAAAAGCTGGAAATAATCCGGTGGTCCTACCACAGAGAATGTTTGAGAAAGTGCGGCACAGCAAATGGGCAGAACCATTTTCAGCCAATAGAAATGCTAAGACCCCGGCACGGCACGTGGTGTTGGAGCTGTGTATTGCTGCGAACTCTCTAAGAGGAGGAGGCTGGAGAGGTGGCTCAGCAGTTAAGAGCACTGGCTGCTCTTCCAGAGGACTCGGGTTTGCTTCCCAGCAGCTCACAACCATCTGTAACTCTAGTTCTAGGGGATCCCATGCCCTCTTCTGACTTCCGCAGGTCCCAGGCACACATGGTACACAGACCTACATGCAGGTAAAACACTCATGCACAAAATGAAATTAAATTAAGAAAACAAGTAAAATACCCAAGAAAAGACCAATTGAGTGCTGGGGAGGCAGCTCAGTTATTATATGTTATATACTGACATGCTTCATAAGCATGATGACTTGAATTCGGATATCTAGCACCCATTTAAAAATCCAGGTGTGGCAGTGCACATCTGTAATCCCAGCATTGCTGAGGCAGAGACATGCAGATCCTTGGAGATCACTGGCTAGCCAGTCTAGCGGAATCAGTAAGCTTGTGCATACTAGTATATGTACGTATGGAGGCTCATAGACAACGCCTTCCTCAACTGTTCTCAATCTTACTTAAAACATTTTTAATTGTTTATTTTTTCAAACTTTTTAATTATTTTTTTCCAAAGGACCTAGGTTCAATTCCCAGCTCCTACAAGGTGGCTCAAAACTATTTGTAATTCCAGTTCCAAGGGATCTACTTCTTCTAGATCCTTGGACACTAGGCATGCATGGTGCTCAGACATACCTGCAGGTCAAACATTATTCACATGTAACTCTTCAAACAACTAAAAAAGATTTAAAATACTGTTAATTAAACATATGCACATAATCTGTTGGTGGAGCCACAAATTCTTCCAATGCTCGACAGCTTCAGACAAGTATCACCTGAAGGTGTCTTACTCAGGGGGCTCATGAGGCTGCATTCGTGGCTTTTGTCATCTGGAGGCTGGACAAGAGCTGATGGATCCAGTTCCAAACAGGGCTCTGACTCGTGTAGTTGTTTGGGGCTTACCAAGTGGGCCTCTCCTCAGCGGCCTCCCTGTGGGCTATTCACGACCTAGCAAACAGATCCCCGGATCCCCAGAGCAAGCCCTGAGAAAGGCTGGGACAGAAAATGACAGTGACCAGAAGGGTATCTGTCACACCTTCTGTCTCCTGTAACCTTACCTCAGAAGTGACATCCTACCATGGCTGTCATATTCTATGGTCACCTGGAAAAAATCATGGCACAGTGTGGGGTGAGACTACTTGGAGACAAGATCACTGGGGGACACCCTGAAGGCTGGGTTCCTAGACTTCTTCAACCGTTTTTCCTTAAAAGTCCCTTTTCACAGCAAATGTACATTTCAAATATTCATCAAAATAGTGGTTTCAAACTGCCAGTGGTGACACACACCTTTAATCCCAGCACTCGGGAGGCAGAGCAGGCGGATGTCTATGAGTTCCAGGACAACCAGGGCTACACAGAGAAATCCTGTCTCTGATAAACAAAACAAAACAAAACAAAACAAAACAAAACAAAACAAAACAGTGGTTTCAGAATACCCAATCCTTCTCATTACAACCTTCAAGCAATAGTGATATTTACTTAGTATTTTCTATGTGCCCAGCACTGTCTTAAGCATTCCACCTGCCATGCTCACAAGGCTGAAGAAGGCACCTGTTAAGTGTGCTTTCACAGACTAGAACCTGAGGCACAGGCAGGGTGAGTGACTGTCCATGGATTCCCACCCAGTAAGGAAGAACATTAGGACAGAAACCCAGAGCTGTTCACTTACTTGCACAGGTTGTCACCAACCATACCGATACACTCCAGGCACAGGTTTGAAATAACCTTTCAGCCCATCCATGCCTTGAAAACTGAGAGCCCATTCCAGCTGAGAAGTTTAGGATTTCTCCACAGTCATAGAATAAATAAACTAAGACTCAGTTGCAAGTTAGACTCATTACCAATGAGTATGAGAGTTGTAAGTGTGGCTTTTCTCCCCCGTCTTCTCACTAGCCACATTGCTTCCCCTGGTTATTCCTGGAATGTTCTAGACACGTTCAGAACCTCAGGTCATTGGGTCTGGTGTTTCCCTCCCCTTCCTCCACATCAGCGTGCTCTTCTCTCCTCCCTGTACTTAACAGACAGGCCCACTGTCATGTTGCTATTGAAAACTGCCATTCTGAGGGCTGGAGAGATGGCTCAGCAGTTAGGAGCACTGGCTGCTCTTGCAGAGGACTCGGGTTCAATTCCCAGCACCCACATGGCGGCTCACAACTATTTGTTACTCCAGGTCCAGGGAATCTGACACCTTCACACCGACATACATTCAGGCAAACACACCAATGCACATACAATAAGAATAAATCATTAACAAAGAAAATTGCCATTCCAGCCCTTCGCACGATCATTCTTTTCTTTTTCTGTTTCCATAGCAACGACCACCATTCAGATAATAATTCACTTAGAGTGTTTATATCTGTCTACACCCACACAGGCCATCCACATGGGCAGGAACTTGGGTCTGTTTTACAGAGTTGCTCAGTTGAAAATGGAATTGTCAACCTCTATTCTACCTGACTTCCTTAACCCTAACAATGGAGCTACCTATAATTTACCCCAAAATATGTTTCTGGGGAGATTTGTTGCTTTTTAATATTTTATATACTAACTGCCATGTTTGTCTATTTTTTTAAGCAAGAGGATATGTACTAAGAGTGTCCAGAAACTGCTGGGTAGTGGTGGCGCACACCTTTAATTCTAGCACTCAGGAGGCAGAGGCAGGCAGATCTCTGAGTTCAAGGTCAGCCTGGTCTACAGAGTGGGTTCCAGGACAGGCACAGCTACACAGGGAAACCCTGTCTGGGAAAAAACAAAAAACAACAACACAATGTCTAGAAACCACACAAGACCTGGAAATAGAAGTTGCCTTTAACCTAGAACAGGGATAAACCAGCGCCAAAGTGAGACACTTCCACTGCCCAGGTAATGGGCCCATCCCTCTGCACAGTGGCTCAATAAAACTGAGCAAATATTTATCTTTGACATCAGAAGAAGTCAGTTAAGCAAATGACGTCTCATAATGTGTGAAATGAAAGACTTCCTTCCTTTATTTATTCTAGATAATCTATTAAATGTTAGTGTGGGTTTATCCCCAGACACAGAGGCACTGTTTGCTAGAAGGTCAGTACTCCTTGTACCTCTGCCTGGTCCTCTGTCTAATCTATAGTGTTGGTTATTTCTGCATGCCAGTATGCTATTTGACAGTGTAACAAAGGGCTTCTTGGCACGGCATTTTCTTCAAGCCAACTAATCAGATCAACTGTAGTGAGAGCCACACTTCATTCTATGTGCTAAATGCTAGGAGATGCACCTGTGTTTCTTGTAAAGTATTCCTCAGCTCTACATAAAATATGTTATAAGTGAGTTAAAGCCCAGTGAGTTAAGCAATTTATCCCGTTCACATAGTCAGGGCAAGACCATGTCAGGTTCCTAAATCTGGATGTGTAAAAGGGACTCTCTGGTTCTGACCATCAGTCTGAGCAGTTAGCCTTACCTGGTTGTCCTTATGCAAGTTTCCCAGCAACTAAAAACTATCTGTTATGTGCTGATACTACAAACACTATTTATTGTCTTTTTTGTTGTTGTTTTTTTCGAGTCAGGGTTTCTCTGTGTAACAGTCCTGGCTGTGCTGGAACTCTCTTTGTAGACCAGGCTGGCCTTGAACTCACAGAGATCCGCCTGGCTCTGCCTCCCGAGTACTGGGATAAAAGGGCTTGTGCGCCCCACCGCCCGCCGCCCATCTATTGTCTTTCTGAAACTGAGTTTAACTGGATGTCCTGCGTTTCATCTGCTATCTCTGGCAGTTGTACAAAAAGCCTTACCGTGGTTCTTCATTTTCTTGGTGATTCCCAGCAAGGAGTGTTTGCTGAAAACAACTAGGAAGGAATTTCCAAAAAGGACAGACAGGCTGTACCTCATACTACATCGGAATGTCAGAGTTGACCCAGGCCTGTGAACTATAAAAGGTTTCACTTATTCATCCATAAAATAAATGTATATCTGCTGAGTACATTCCTTATGCCAACAATCTGTGTAGGCCTTGGAAGCAGCACGCAGCACACAGCACACAGCACAGAGCAAGACAGCGTAAGAGCAGCAACAAAAGTCAACCTTTGGGGCTCTCTGCCAGGTGTGACACCAATCTTGGTTGTCAACTTGATGCATCTGGAAGAGGGGAACTCAACAGGGAATCACCTGCGTCAGGTCAGCCTGTGGCCGTGGGTGGACATTTTCTTGATTGCTAATTGCTGTGGGAGGGCCCAGTACAGTGAGGGCCATGCTGCCTCTGGGCAGGCGGTCCTGGCTTGTATAAGGAAGCTGGCTTAGCATGAGAGAGAAACCAGCAAGCGGCATTCTCTGTGGTTCCTGCTTCAAGGGCCTGGCCTGTCTCCTCTCAGTGATGAACTGTGAGCTGTAAGGGAAACCCTGTCTTGAAAACAAAAGGAAGGAAGGAAGGAAGGAAGGAAGGAAGGAAGGAAGGAAGGAAGGAAGGAAGGAAGGAAGGAAGGAAGGAAGGGAAGAAAGACAAAAAGACAGAAAACAATGGGTTGAAAGCCAGGCATAGTGAGTGGCTTAGGCTATCCTGGGTTATAGAGATCCTGTCTTAACAACAAAAAACAAAACAAAACAAAACAAACAAACGAAAACAAAACAAAACTAAACTAAAAAAACAAAACCAAGAGACTATGAGAAACGATGAGCACTCTTATTTTACAGATTGCAGAAATTGATGCCAAAGATGGTGCCACACTTGTTCAAGATCACTGAGGGACTAAAGGTCCAGTCTGCAAGCCCTAGTCTCGGATTCATGTAAGTACAACGTTATTCTGACCTTACCTCTGTTTTCTACAATATGCCCCTTTAAATGTTCTATTAGTCCTCAGATTATAATCTTTGGTTTACAAATTGTGGACCCAGAAGCGTTGCCAGTTTTACAACAATAAACTAATACGGCTTGAAATTAAAGGTGTGGAGAGCAGTTACAGAGCAACTTGCCCGCAGATGCAGGTGGCAGGCGTTGCTGGGCTTCCCTTTCACAAGACAGTTTATACTGCACGCAGCACCTCGTTCTTAGTCTCCTGGGCTCTTTCCTTCCCCCGGGGCCAGGGTGAGTCAGAGACGATGTTACTGCGGCTGGCCTTGTGCAATTGAGGCAACAGATTAGCTGACGCTTCCGACTGCACACAATTTATGAGTGGTGAAAACCGGGCTCCAATCCGGGTTTTCTGTCTCTGACTTGGAATAAAATATTCTAGAAAGTGGGTGAGAATTTGAATCGATTCTTTTTTCTCCCCCAGCAATACAAATGCATGAGAATTAAAAAAAATGCAGGAATTGCTACCATAGTTCACTCCCCATATGCACAGGCTCATCTGGGAGTCCAGGCTTCAGTAACTATAACATCAGGGTGGGCTGTCCATTGCCTCACTATTGACCTCCACACTGAGTTTCTCCTCCTCTTAATTCTGCCTTCTGTAGCTTTTAGAAAAAATATTTATTTTTATTTTATGTGTATGAGTGCTTTTGCTCTTATGTAAGTCTGTGTATCATATGCATGTAGTGCCCAGGGAAGCCAGAAGTGGGCATGGGGACGCTGGGACTGGAGCTACAGACTGTGTGAGCAGCCATGTGGGTGCTGTGAATTGAACCTCGGTCCTCTGAAAGTTCAGTTCAGGCCTGCTTTATTCTGAGTAATGTCTCAAGTGACGGTTTGAATATAATGGCTTCCATAGGCTCATATATTTGAATACTTGGTGATTAGGGAGTGGTGATACTTGACAGGGATTAGGGGGCGTGGCCTTGTTGGAAGAAATGTGTCCCTGGGAGCAGGCTTTGGGGGTTCAGATGCTCAAGCCAGGCCCAGTGTCTCTCCCTCTCTTCCTGCTGCCTGCTGAACCGGATGTAAAGTTCTCTCTCTCCTCTCTCTCTCTCTTCTTTCTCACTCTCTCAGCTACCTTTCCAGCATCATGTCTGCCTGCACACCACCATGCTTCCCACCATGATGAAAACAGACTAAACCTCTGAATGTGAACAAGCCCCAACTAAACGCTTTCCTTTATAAGAGTTGCGGTGGCCGTGATCTCTCTTCACAGCAGTAGAGCATTGACCAAGGCAGCTCTTCTCTCCTGTCACCAGGGCAGCAAGTGAACCAAAGGGAGCGTGGCTCTCCCCCAACAGCTCGGCTAAATAAGTCTCTTTGTGACTACAGATGGGCATGAGAGGTGTTTTTTTGAGATGGCCAAGCTATTCTAAAAACTAGATGGTTGTCACAGCCCGTCTATAAATTAAAAGATGTTACCTTCTTTACCAACACCCCAACTTACCCTTTTTTGAACTCCAAGGGCATCATGCATTCTGTAGGAACCATGCTTCAGATTTTGAATTATGAACTTTGCTGGGCTAGTGCTTGGGACAATACCCTCATGGTTCTGGGTGTTGACAGGGAGCTGCTGCTACAATCAGCCACCAGATGAGGGAATGGCAGACCCTGTGGTGACGTGTGGCTAAGCTGCACCATTTCCATAGGCTAGCTGCGTCCAACCAAGGATGTTGTCAACTCACAATAGGCTCACAGGGATGAAGGGCTTATGGGAAGGAACCGTTGTACTTCAAATACTTCATTTTACAGTGTATAAACTGTACTTCCACAAAACCCTTGAAAGAGTTTCTGAGTATATTATCTCTGATGGGGTCACATGCCTATTTCTGCACCTATCATTGCCAGAAGAATGTGATCGGTGATTGGCCAAGCCTTATGACCATACCCCACTCTTGGAAGGCGGGGATAACCTCAGTTTCCTCTAAACTTTCTAAAGCACAGTGACTGGGCATGGAAAGAGGGTGGTTCCCAGTCTAAAATCAGGTAAGTAGATGGACTTCTTAAGGCCCCAGGCCCAAAGCTGGCCTTTGACTAGTCCAGGCTTCTTGGGCCTCTCTGAACACAGAGGGCCTGCTGTAAGGCAAAGCAAGGACGTACTGCTGTCACATGAGACTAAGTTCTGCTTTTCTTGTCCTCTGTGTGCAGGTCTCCAAGCAAGGCGGAAGGCTGTGGAAATGATCTGGACCATGTGCCAGACTCTTATTCTTGGAAATACTGAGAAAGCCCTGAGGCGTGCTAACATGGAAGGGGGAAATCTCAGGGGGCCTCAAACCCAGGCAAAAAACTACGAGCAACTGAGGAACGCCAAGAGGGAGAAGGAATCTTCCCCAGGGAAGAGCCCTCACATTGGTTGTCCACTAAAATGGTCAGCCCTGAGATCATATAATACAGGGAGACCAGGATGGCTTTTGAACTCACAGAAATCCGCCTGCTGCTGCCCCCTAAGTGCTGAGATTACAGGTGTGGGGCCACCACGGCCTGCTCTTTTTTTTTTTTTTTTTTTTTTTGGTGGTGGTGGGGAGGAGATCATGTCATTTTTTAAATTGACTTTTCACAAAGCAAGTCCTTGTCCCTTGTCCCCTTGTCCCCTTGTCCAGCCCTCAATCAGTGTTTGCTGGGTTGAATTGGAGAATTCTCAGTGCTTGCTCAAGTGTGGCCACAGACCTTGAGGAGTCCCCTGCCACCTCCCTGTGACCCTCTCGGCAAACCACAGCCTAGGGCTCCCAGAATAAGGCTCAGAAACAAATTTTGTCTTTTCCCTTCCTTTTCCTCTTTTATCCCCCTTCCTCCCTCCCTCCCTCCCTCCCTCTCTCTCCCTCCCTCCCTCTCTCTCTCTCTCTCTCTCTCTCTCTCTTCTCTCTCTCTCTCCAGGTCTACACTCATTTGCCTTTACTCTCCAACCCCCCCAAGGTTATTTGACTTGACTTGGTGAGCCCTAATCTGAGCCCTGCTCCCCAAATTCTTGGGGCATCCCCTACAACGTAAGTTCTCAACCTGTGGGTCACGCCCCCTTTGGGGTCAAATGATCCCTTCACAGGGGTCAACTACGACCATCAGAAACCACAGATCTCTACATTATGATTTATAACAGCAAAATTGCAGATACAAAATAGCAACACAAATAATTTAATGGTTGGGGGGGTCACCACAACACGGGAACTGTAGTCAAGGGTGGCAGCATTAGGAAGGCTGAGAACCACTGGCCTACAACATTTCTGTGCTTTTAGTGTTGAGGGGAGTGAGCGTAGGATTGAGAAGGGCTGAGTGAAGCCGGTCAGTCCCCTGGTTGAAAGCCACAGCTGAGGAGCACCCGCTGAGATGAACCTGCTGCACATTAACCACTTGAAACCCTCTGGCAGCCGGCTTCTCCACGCTGCTTGCTCTGCCCATACCCAAGCATCCCATCACATGACTGCAAGAAGCCCTTCAGACGACTTTCACAACAGGCTCTGTGGGGAGCCGTGGAGCTCCGGCAGCACTGGACAATGGCTCTCTGAATGTGACCTTGGCAACTTCTCACTGCTGTCCTGTTAGAGCCACACTGTCCCTTCGCTCTCCCTGAAAGTGAGCTCTCTTGGACACCTTGGATTAATCCGGTGTGTTCCAGTTTAGCAGGCTATGGCTGACTGGCGGGTCCAGGGCACACCAGCCCCTCAGGAGGCTGCAGTTTGAATCCATGACAGATCTATGATCTTTATCTCACGTGGCCCTCCAGACCTAGACGTTTTCATAGCTTCACGCCGCACAAAGTGAGTCCACGCCTGAACGCACAGGAATGCAAACCCAGCAATTATTTACCAGGTGGAACGTGGGCTCTGTGCTTCTGTCTGTCTTGCAGTACCCCTCTGTCAAGTGTCTGCTGCTAGTTTTGATGGAGCATATTCTAAACCTGTTTTAACCTGACTAGGAGAAAAAGAATCCCATATGGAGGAGAAAGAATCCCACAGGAGGGCCATCTGGAGAAATGAGAGTGTAATAAATCACTGCGAGCATCAGTTCGACTTACTGGGGGCCCAGTTATTTTCTTGCAAGTGGAAACAGGAGAAAACAGCTTTGGCTCCATGAACGTCCTTATGGGAAAGCCAAGGTCCAAAGACCCTGGGCTGTCAGCCTGAGAAGGAGCTGTACAGTCTGGGAAAAGCCACGATCCCCCTCCCTCCCTTCCAGCCATAGTCATCACAAAACCCAACTTTTCTGTAAAAAGGGAAAAACAGCCTGTTCGTCTATACTTGCATGCTTTTTAAAGGCATCATGGTTTGCAATTTGACTGATTAACCGTTTGAGGGACAGGTTCGCCAGTCAATGCAATGGTGGCAGAGTCGCCATCAGTACCTACCTAACCCCCTCAGCCTCTTCTCCATTTGGGAAATTTCCTATCACGGTGAAGTATTTGGTACTGAGGTAAACAAGAAACATGGATTTTCTGTGAGTAAAAGAAGTCTACATAAAATAATTTTTTTTTTTCAAGACAGGGTTTATGTAAGATGATTTTAAATGGTATGATTTAAAAGAGCAAAATAGGGGCTGGAGAGATGGCTTAACAGTTGAGAGCACTCGCTGCTCTCCCAGGGGACCTGAGTACACACCCCAGCACCCATGTCGGGCAGCTGACAACCACGTGTAACCACAGCTCCAGGATGTCTAATACCTTCTACTGGCCTCTGCAGGCACTAGTAGGCACCTGCACACTCACACACATTTACTTTATTTAAAAAAAAAAGAAAAGAAAAGAAAAATAGGAGCCAGGTGGCGGCGGCGCATGCCTTTAATTCCAGCACTCGGGAGGCAGAGCCAGGCAGATCTCTATGAGTTCGAGGCCAGCCTGGTCTACAGAGTAAGTTCCAGGACAGGCTCCAAAGCTACACAGAGAAACCCTGTCTTGAAAAAAACAAAAACAAAAACAAAAGCAAAGCAAAAAAAAACAAAAAAACAAAACAAAACAAAAAAAAAAAAAAAAACTACAAAAAAAGGAAAATAGACGAGACATTAATATTGGGCAAGGGCTGGTTGCATCAGTTTCAGGCTGTGGGTCTTGCCCGGCTGTGAGCAAATTTTCCCAATACATTCTTTCCCTAAAGAGGTGGAGCATTAACCCAGGGAGGGCTACTGTCCTCAGCCTTTAATCGGTGATCCAATCTCAGCCAAAGTTCTTTTCTTAGATTTTTTTTTTTTCTTACTGAAGACTGCCCTCCCTTTTTGGTGAGAATCACATGACCGATATCTGGATTTGCAGGAGGCATGGCCCTCATCATTTGGAGAAACCCAAAGACAGAGACATGACGAGCCATGGTGATAATAGAGTTCCTGTCTAGTTCTTACAGATCAACAGTAGTCCCAGCAACTTCCATAAATTCCCTGTCCTCTTAAGCTTCTGACAGTTGACTTTGTTACATGTAAGTGAGAGAATTTTGACTGGCAGCCCATTAGTCCATCAGCACTGACAGTGCGGAGGGCCACCACAGCAGCACGGATGAGTGATTTCGAGAATTTTATAAATGGCAAGACAAAAAAACTATGTGAATGATATGGGTTACAGTAGTTAATTAGTTAATTGAATTTGTAGTACTAAGAATTGAACCCAAGGCCTCATGAATTCTAGGTAAGTGATTTATTTACCACTGAGCTAGATATCTGGCTCCTTTTCTCTCTTTTTTGATACATTTCTTACTTTTATTTTTTACGTATAGGTGTTTTGCCTGCATGCATGTATGTGCCTGGTGTCTGTGAAGGCCAGAGGAGGGCATCAGATCTTCTGGAACTGGAGTTACACACAGTTGTGAGCTGCCATGTGGGTGCAGGGAACAGAGCCCCGGTCCTCTGGAAGAGCAACTGCAGCTCTTAACCACTCAACATTTCCCTAGCCCTGATCAAGCCCTTTTCTCCGCCCTCCCCCACTCCCCACCCCACTCCCAAGACAAGGTAGTTTTGTGTAGTTTTGGTGCCTGTCCTGGATCTTGCTCTGTGGACCAGGCTAACCTCGAACTCACAGAGATCCGTGCTGTGGGATGATCTGTATGTCCTGTGGGAGCCCTTCTTGGTTCTTTGTGGCGTTACCAGCAGGTCGCATAGAGGATGATTAGGACCATGGGCCTGAGTGCAGGTGTTTGAGATGGTCTGCACTTGGCTGTGCTGGGGGATGGTCTGTATGTCAAGTTGTTCTGATTGATCAATAAATAAAACCTGATCGGCTGTGGCTAGGCAGGAAGGATAGGCGGGACTAACAGAGAGAGAAATAAAAGGACAGGAAGCAGAAGACTGGCTGCAGCGCCGCAGCCGGCATGACCAGAGACTGCAGCCGCCGCATGACCAGAGACACTGCAGCGGCCGCCATGACCAGCAGCATGTGAAGATGCCGATAAGCCACCAGCCACGTGGCGAGGTATAGATTTGTAGAAATGTGTTACTTTAAGATATAAGAATAGTTAACAAGAAGCCTGCCACGGCCATACAGTTTGTAAGCAATATAAGTCTCTGTGTTTACTTGGTTGGGTCTGAGCGGCTGTGGGACTGGCGGGTGAGAGAGATTTGTCCTGATTGTGGGCAAGGCAGAAAAAACTCAAGCAACAGATCCACCTGGCTCTGCCTCCCGGGTGCTGGGATTTAAAGGCATGTGCCACCACTGCCTGGCAATTGAGCCCTTTTCTAGTGTTCCATTTTGAGAGAAAGTCTTGGTAAGTTGCCCAGGTTGACCTCGAACTCACCATGTAGTCCAGGATGGCCTGAAACTTGTAGTGATCCACACGCATTATCCTCTCACAGAGCTGAGTCTAGAGGTGTGAGCCACCAACCCCAGCTAGCTAAAACAAGTGGGAAAGAACTGCCTTCCAGACGGAGTGCTCAGCACGGGACAGAAGCGGGTGATTGTTACCCCTGCGCCACATACCGGAGCTGAACATTTACTAAACCGTGTTCAGTTGTGCAAAGTAAACGTGGCTCCTTTGTTTACTTGAGGGCTTTGACGGCCAGGGCACAGGCTGGAGGCACTATGGCAAGGGGAAGACAAGAATCATTAAGGACATGGGGAAGGGGCTCATCACCCAAGAGTCTGCTTGGAGTTGCTCCCCAGCTTAGAGTCACGGATTCCAGAAAAAGCAGCAAGATTTTTTCTGAAGGTCGTTCACCAAAAGGTAGACTTCCTTTTAGAGGGAGCCCCTCAAATCAGAAGGCTGACATAGCAACAAATCCAGCTTACAGCCTGGTGCATGCTGCCTTCGAGTATGGCATGCTTATTTCCCAGATGTTTTCTGGGAATAAGACTATAAACTTCTGTTTATACTTAAAACATCTCAGCTTCCTCTGTGACCTCTGCGATGTAGGGTCTCACCTTATCAGCTGTCATCCTGCCCAGGGCAGCTCAGAGACTCCCTGTGACCTCATGAAGTTCCCTTGAGTTGCAGCTTCAGAAGCCAGCAGCACGGATGAGTGATTTCGAGAATTTTATAAATGGCAAGACAAAAAACTATGTGAATGATATGGGTTACAGTAGTTAATTAGTTAATTGAATTTGTAGTACTAAGAATTGAACCCAAGGCCTCATGAATTCTATGCAGGGCTACTGTAAAGACAATGAAGAACCTTCCCTTGAGAAGCCCAAGACCACACATGCTTGGGCATAATTTTCTTTGAGCACCTTCCATTAGCTCCCATGCTTGAATCTATGTATAACCTCTTTTTTTTTTTTTTTTTGTCTTGTTTTTCCATGATAGAGTTTCTCTGTGTAGCCCTGACTGTCCTGGAATTCACTCTGTAGACCAGGCTGGCCTCGAACTCAAGAGACCCGCCTGCCTCTGCCTCTGAGTGCTGGGATTAAAGGCATGCGCCATCACCACCGCCTGGTTTACAACCTCTTCTTACCAAGCACCAACTCCAACTCTGCTTTACACTAGCTGATCCTGACCTGCTTTTTTTTTTTTTTTTTAATTTTTAATTTTTTTCAAATTACATTTACTTCCTTATAGAGGGGATGAGCATGTCACAGCACTGTGTCGGGCAGAGAACATGCAGTTATTATTCTCTCCGTCCACTTAGTGGGTCCTGGAGATTGGACTTAGGTTGTCAGGCTTGGCAGCAAAGTCCATTTCTCTGCTGAGCCATCTAGATGGCCCTGCTCCTGAATATTTTTTCTTTGGGGAAGTCATCTGAGCTCACCTGAATGTGGAGGTCTCCACAGAGAGCTCCTGAGGCTGCCACACACACAATGTGGTGCTGTGTCTCCAGCTCCTGCCCCACTGCTATTGACATGGTCTCTAGCCTTTTTGTGAGACAGGCCCAGGGGGTCTGATCTTAGGGGCCAAAGCCAATTCGCTTGGTGCCATACTTCAGGCATGCTGCGTTGACCTCACTGGGGTTGAACTTGGGCTGCATTGCAATGGTGGCCAGGATGGAATGATCCTGAGGTAGGTTACATAAGCAGAGGGGAAACTGAAGCAAATTCTATTGTGACTAGAGGCTGTAGCAACTGAAGAACTGTAATTATGAAAACATCACATGGTTGCTCAAATAGCAAAAAAAACGAGGCTATCTGAAATCAGATGGGACCAACATGGCTGACCCAGACCCTGGGCAACTATCCTTTGCCTTTGCCTCACTGTAATGGCATCTTGGCCATTCCCATCATGCTTGTGATGCAGCCAACAACCCCACGTAACAACCAAAAGGAGAATAAATGCTATTATTTTACTCCGTTCTGAGATTCCTACTGTGATAGTTTTCTTCTCTGTGGCTGTGATAAAACACTGACCAACACCAGCTTGGGGAGGAATGGGTTTATTTGGCTTATACTTCCAGATAACTGTTCATTACTGAAGGAAGGCAGGACAGGAACTCTAGGAACCAGGAGGCAGGAACTGAAGCAGAGCCACACCTGACCACTGCTTACCAGATCTTTCAGGTTCACACTTGCCTGTCTTATTTCCCAGGACCACCTGCTCAGAGGTGGCACCACCCACCAGTGGGCTGGGCCCTCCTACACTCATCATTAACCAAAAGAATGCCCCATGGACATGCCCACAGGCCAATCTGAGGGAGGCAATCCCTTAATTAAGGCTCTCTCCTCCCAGGTGACTCCAATTTGTGTTAAGTTGACAGAAACTAACCAGCTTATCTACCTTTAATGTATGAATAATCCTCCCATCATTCAGGTTAGCCTATAAGATAAGAGGAGCTCTCCAAACCCCCAGGGCAGGACTTCCTGGAGAACGCCACACTTCCCCTTGAAGGGCTTTAGTTGTTGTTCTGAGACAGGGTCTCACTCTGTAGTCCTGTCCGGCTGGAACTTGTGGCAATCTCCCCACTTCTGTCTCCCACGTCCTGGGGCTGTGTACTTACGATGTAAAGAAAACTTACTCCCGATTCCTTACTTTCACTTACCTCTGATTTTATTGTATTTTGTTTTGCTGGTGGAAGAGCCTGAGAAGACGGAGTAGACAGTTTGATCTGGCCTCTGCTCTCGGAGACTGCCCTAGCCTTCCCCCACAGACAACACTTCCCCCATGGGGGCTCTGCTAACAAACTGAGCATGTGGGAGTAACGCCAGCGCTCTGTACAGGAAGGTGGGCGCTATGTAAATGGCCCATGAAGGAGCTCGGTCTTGTGCCCGTGCTTTAGAATATCCCCTTTCCCAGCTTCCTTGCCTGCCCCCCATTCTCAGTGTGTCTCACTGTCTAAAGGAAGTGGCTCTTTCTAGTTCTTACTACGGGTGTCTGCTGCAACTGTTCGTTCTGGGACATTGAACTTGGAAACTTCAGTGCGTGACCTCCAGACACCTACAGCAATACCTCCACGGTAGATCAGCAGCTGGATTTAAGGGGCTGCCTAGCAGGCAAGTTGTCTGGTCACATGTGCCATGATGTATGAGTGCATGTGTGTGTGCTTTAGTACAATGCGCGTACACACGTACACACACACACACACACACACACACACACACACACACACACACACACGTGTGTGCACACAATTAATTAATATATGGCACTATAATTTTTGTTGGTTTGTTTGTTTTTTGAGACAGGGTTTCTCTGTGTAGCCCTGACTGTCCTGGAACTCACTTTGTAGACCAGGCTGGCATCGAACCCACTGAGATCCACCTGCCTCCGCCTCCCAAGTGCTGGGATTAGAGGTGTGCCACCACCACCCCGCTACCTGGTGACAATTTTAAGAGGTGGGGAAGGCAGTGGAGAATTGACTCAGCAGTTAAGAGTGCTCACCGCTCTTCCAGAAGATCCAAGTTTGGTTTCTAACAGCCACAGCAGGTGGCTCATACTGCTGGAACTCCAGCTCTAGAAGATCCAAAGCCTTCTTCTGGTCTTCTGCAGGAACCCTGCATACACATGTGCACACATACATGCACACGCACCCACACACTCACACACACACGATTTTATTTATTTTGTGTGGCATATGAACAGAGGTCAGAGGACAACTTCCAGGTTGGTTCACTCCTACAATGTGGGTCCTTAGGATCAAACTCAGGTGGTCAGGTGGTCAGGCTGTTGAGCCACCTCAGCAGCCCAGATCCATGATGTTTAAAGGTGAGAAAGTAAATTACAGAGGGGATTTTAAATGACCTCCATATCGTATTGGTCAAAGCTGAACAAGATCCCAGGCCACATGTATTCCTACCTAGCTCCCTGTTTCCAGCCAGAATTCCTCCCCAGATTCCTTCTCCTGGTTCCTGCTCAGCAGTTGAATATCAGAGTGCACTGAGGATGTTTGCCATAACAGGCAGACATCTATGTATACCATACATATGCATACTTCTATGCATACCAAGATACGTATCTCCAAGATCATCTGTAAAATGTGCTGTGAAGGGAGCTTGCCTTTTCTGAAGTCTCACTATTTTCTAAGTAGAGTACCGCACATCAACATGATCTTATTTCATAGATTCTTCGCACCATGGTTTCAGGTTTAACTGGTAGTACCTGCTGTTGTTGCCATTCTGTGGAGCTCAGGCTCAACCAAGACCCCCTTCCCACACATGCTAGGTGAGTATGCACGCTACCCACTGAGCTCAACTTCTGACCCAAATCTGTATCATGTAGAAAAGTGCCTGGTCTCTAAAACACAATGAGAAAAAAAAGCAAAATAAACACAAATGAGCTCTCCAAAGGTGTTTTTTCCTCCCCCAAGTCAGTTGCTGTTGTTGCTGTTGAAATGTCACCTTTTCTAAATCTAGCTTCTTAAATATTTAAGATTTATTTCACACACACACACACACACACACACACACACACACAGAGAGAGAGAGAGAGAGAGAGAGAGAGAGAGAGAGAGAGAGAGAGAGAGAGAGAGAGAGAGATTGATTTAGCGGCTGGAGAGGTGGCTCAGATCACCTGTTGCTCTTGCAGAGGACCCGAGTTTGGTTCCCAGCACCACAGCATCACAACTGTCTCTAACTCCAGTTCCAGGGGATCTGATGCCCTCTTCTGGCCTCTTCGGGTACCAATCACGCACATGGCACACAGGCACACACACAGGTGAAACACACATACACATAAAAACATTTTAAAATAAAAGATAGGTATAGACATCAGATCCCTGAGATTTCTCAGTGTAAGGAGCTGTGGGAAAAAAATGTCCTCAGAGCTGGAATAGTCTCCCCTGGAGCTTCCCTGTCCACCTGCCACCACTGTGTCGGGTTCCCACTCTATTCTGATCATCCCCTGCGGTTCTAGTTCACTCTTATCGCTGTGATAAAAACCACAACGAAAAGCAACATGGGGAGGAAAGGGCTCATTTGGCTTCCACGTCCCAATCACTGTCCATCACTGAGGGAAGTCAGGGCAGGAACTCAGGTGGGAATCTGGAGGCAGAAACGGAAGCAGAGGCCATGGAAGAACACTGCCAATTGGCCTGCTCTCCAGGGCTTGCCTTCTTAAACCACCTGGAACCATCTGCCCAGGGGTTACCCTGCCCAGAGAGGGGCTGATCACGCCCGGTCCATATCAATCATTAATCAAGAGCATGCCCCACAGACTTGCCTATAGGCCAATCTGATGGAGGCATTTTCTCAACTGTGAGTCCGTCCTCACACATGACTCCTCTAGCCTTGTGTCAGGTTGACAAAAAACAAAACAAAACAAAACAAAAAAAAAAAAAAAAAAAAAAAAAAAAAAAAAAAAAAAAAAACCCACCTCACCAGTACACTTGCTCAACTTCAATTCAGGAGAGGTAGGAAGGAATGATGTCGGGATAGGAGAGAAAAAAAGGGTACTGGGTAGTGAAAGAGTACAGCCAGCGGCAGAGTGTGGAGAGACAAATACACACAAACAGACTTTAGAGAAAAGGTCCAGAGAAGGGCGAGGGGGGGGGGAACCATTTTGATCTTACTTTCTTCATTAAATAAATAGTAGCTGACGTTCACAAGCCTGGCCCTGATGAATGTGTTGTCTGTATCATTTCAGCCAGTTACAGATGTGCGAGAAACTTGTGCTCACAAAATGCATCAACTGGCCCAGCATTGCTGTATGATTTACCTTTCATGTGATGAGATATCTGATAGAAGCGACTCCAGGCAGGAGAGGCTTACTGTCCATTATGAAAACAAAGGCAGAGGGGTGGGGCTCTCTGTCCAGGGAGCTTACACAAGGCTTGTCCTAGCTCAGTAGATATGGAATCGAACCAGAGGTGGCCTCTAATTGTCTAATAGTGTTTGTCCATTAGCTAGCCCCGCCCCCATAGGGTCCACAGGGAACAAGTGTGCCAAGAGATGAGCTGGAGCCACACTTTTTCTGTTTGGTTTTCGAGACAGGGTTTCTCTGTGTAGCTTTGGAGCCTGTCCTGGAACTCACTCTGTAAACCAGTCTGTCCTCAAACTCAGATATCCACCTACTTCTGCCTCCCGAGTGCTGGGATTAAAGGTGTGCACCAGTACTGCCCGGCCACACTTTTCATTCAAACTATAACAAGCACATTTGGTAAGAGGCAGGCCTGGGGCTTGAACCTCTGTCCTGCCTCCACAGTGAGTGTTCATAAACACTGCCTTCCTGTCTGTCCTACGTTTAAGGGAATATCACTATTGCACTCAAGGCAATTCGAATTTAACCTGATCTCAGGGCTGACCTAGAATGATGTGGTCACCACTTATAACAGTCAGTCATCAGACAGACTGGCAGGCACCTGTCCATAAACTCACACTCCCTGATGCCACTCAGGAAGTCTTGGTGAGGAATATTATTATTAATGCATAATATAGAGTCATCTTATGTGGTGTGGGTGTGGGTGTTGACACACAGGAAGAGGCTCTGTAGCCAGTTAATTAGCTCCATCTTAGTCTACTGGTGAAATTCACTCTTGCATCCCTGCATGCCCCTGCAGATGACCACAGGTGGCTGAGGTTTATATGGAGAAAACACATAAATAAGGAGTACGTGACCATCCCCAACCAACCATATCGCATTTTCTTAGCATGGTACCTATTCAAAAAACCAGCTAGCCTCATTATTGGATACCTGTAAGTATCTAAATACCAGTTATGGTTGAAAATCGCAGAGCTATGAAGTGATGATGTGGTCATTTCCCTGACATTTCAGCTGCAGGGCTGTGAGAGTATTGGGAAGGATGCAACAGTCTCCAAGGGCATGTGCTTTCCTGCCTCTGGCCCATTTCATTCTACGGATAATCTGAGTCTTATAATTAATTAGACTCAGGTTAAAATTTGCATTGAGCCGGGCGGTGGTGGCACACGCCTTTAATCTCAGCACTCGGGAAGCAGAGGCAGGTGGATCTCTGTGAGTTCGAGGCCAGCCTGGGCTACAGAGGGAGTTCCAGGAAAGGTGCAAAGCTACACAGAGAAACCCTGTCTTAAACCCCCCCCCCAAAAAAAATTGCATTGAAGTAGTCTTCCCCATAAAGAAGCATCACAACCCAGTGTTGCAAGTTGCAAGGTTCTGGCAGGCCGGGGTGGGAGTGGAGGTGGGGGTGGGGGGTTGGAGGAGCCTGGGTGGGTGGGGGTGTGGGGGTGTGGTGGGAGGGTTGGAGGAGTGGGCGGTGCACACGAGCATAAAGTCTGGAATATGGTAGGTGACCATTCACTGTAAATTCTTTCATCTGTTTTGGTTATTTGTTGCTGTGTAAAATACTATCTCAAACCTTAGTGGCCCTAAGGACCGTGTCCATTGGCTATGAGGAGGCTTAGTAAGCTTTTCTTGAATAATGATTATTTATTTGCTTACAGCTCTGCAACCTGAGCTAGGCTTAGCTGGCTGTTTCTGCTATGGGTCCCATGGTTCCACTGCTATTCTACCCCTTCCCATGCTTTTGTCTTTCTTACTAGGTGGGGCTGCACTGGGTTGGAAATTCAAGATGGCTTCTCCAACACGTCAGATGTCCGAAAGGTGGGTTGGAGTAGCTAGGGCCTGGGTTCCTAGAATCTTGCTTTTTTCTCGTTTGGCTAGGACGATCAGTGTGTAGGTATTTAATGTGTGGTCATATAGTGCCCCTTGCTCAGAAGGACCTTACTTGGTTTAAGGTGCACCTGTCATTTGTCCTAGTTGATGTCTGTCAACCTGGCAGAAGCTAGAGTTATCTGGGAAGAGGCTCTTCAGTTGAGAAATTCCCCCACCAAATTGCCTGTAGTTGAGTCCGTGGGGGCATTTTCTTGATTGCTAATTGATAGAGGAGGGTCCAACCCTCCCAGGGCAGTGTCACCCTGGGGACATGGTCCTGGACTGTAACAGAGAGGAGGCTGAGCAAGCCAGTGAACAGTGCTCCTCCGAGGTTTCTGCTTCAGTTTCAGGTTTCTGCCCTGAGTTCCTGGCCTGGCTTCCCTCGGTCAGGGAATGTAAACTGAGGGGTGAAGGACAAAATAAACCCTTTCCTCCCCAAGTGGCTTTTGGTCAATGGTTTGTTATCACAGCGACAGAAATCCTAAGACATCAATACCTTCACATTCTTAGTAATTTTCAAACAGGTATCCTACATTTCTATTTTCTTCTGAGCCCTCAAATGAATCGGTCTTCATAGCCAAATCTCTTTCATGAAGGTAGGAGGTGGCAGACATCAGAAACACTTGCTGGCACCAGCTCAGGATCACCTGTTTTCTCTGGGCCAAGGCAGTTCACAAGAGCACCCTGAGGAGCAGGCAAGTGTTTGCAGCCATCACCTCACTTGGGTTTCTTCCCTTCAGAATCTCATGAGCTGCAGATCCTGAGAGAGCTGCACCAGCAGGTATGGTTGCTTTCCAAGCTACTTCATAAACAGAGAGACTTATGGCAGACAGCAAGAAATAGCCCAGAAATGAGGTGTAACTACATCCTGGGAAAGTGGAGTTAGAAACTCAGGTCTCAAGACCATGTCTTGCTGTCAGAGGAGGTCACATTGGCTTCCTTGGCCAGCCAGCCATGGCTTTGGGTGGGAGAACTGGTCTACCAGAAAATCAACTGCCTCGTCTGAGACCATGGGTAGGGTAGCTGTTTACACACAGCTGTGAGTAAACTGGGTCAGTATGGCGTGATGGAAAGGCTTCTCTTTATTTACCAATCATTTAAGGGCCGGCAATTACGTGCAGCGCAGTGCTCACACCCGTAGGGATATAACTGTGGCCCTAGGAGAGAAGGCCTGTCTCTTTCCAGTCACATAAGGGTGTGTCTTGTGAGTCCTGGTGCAAGTGGGAATTGGAAATTATGGAGAATGGGACATTGATTCTTGCCGTTGATGGTGCCTGGGGACTTAGTCCCAGTTATTGCTGACTGGCTTTGCGTGTATCCCCACGTGCTTACAGCACCTGTGCTCCAGAGATCGAGAATGCATTCCTCTACTGAAAGGTCAATGAGCCCTAGGGTAGCTGAGTGAAGAAGGGTCAGAGACTGGTTAGTTCCACTTACTTGATTTGGTTCCATTCCAGGAAGGAAGATGGCAGGTCCTTAGGAGGAGGGATTCCTACATGGGTACCCCATCTCTTGACCTCTGTCCTCAGTGTCCTGTCTCCTTTTCTCTACCCTAAGTTCTTGGCCATCCTTTCTTCCACGCCCTCAGTCTCTATTGGGAAGCCCCATCTCTGTCCCTCCGTGCATGGCGGCCCCCCCACCCCCCGCCCGCCCATTTTCTTCTTGGTTTCTTCACTGTCTACAGCTAGCATTGGCTGGTGTCCTGCCTCCCCTTCCTTCACACAGCTTTCCTGGCTCTGCCAGGCATGGAGGGAGTGAGGCTCAGTGTTGCGCATGGAGGGGTTGGTAGACTTTCGCACCCTGGGGAAGGCTCCCACCTGTGAGAACCAAAGGCTCAAGCAACTTTAACAAGGTGAACTGATTTCCCAGTGGCCCGGCACAAGGCATACCGCCGACCCCTTATAAAACAGTAACTGGGCCTTAGGACAGGAATCCACTAGCTAGGACTCTTGCTTGAGGACCCTAGGTGGCTAGAAGACATCTGGCTGAGAGCTTGCTGCTTTTCAATCATCCTCCCCGACAAAAAGACAGTTGCTGCCTTTGATAAAGTGGAGAGGACAATCCTACATACAGATACGATTAGACTAAAAAGGCATAGAAGTGTGGGATGTTTGGGGAAGGAAGTTTCCAGAAGCAAGCGTCGCATAGGGCATCTTCTGTGGCTGGGGTCCAGGTAGCATAGATGTCATAGAGGGTGGAGCCTCCCCCAAACCTCCACCATTGACAGCTACGCGCAGGGGCGCAGGGCTCTCTTGGGGCATGGTGGGCTCCTGTTCCCTTTTTTGTGGGAAGGGCTTGCATCTCTGGCTGTCACCTAGGTCCTGGACACAAGCATGCCTGGGGCAGAGGGTCTGCTCTGGTGTCCCCACCAGCACCTCCCCGACACTTCCTTTCACTTTTTCATTCCAAGCACACATCTAGGTCTGGATTGCCACCTGGGGGGACCACAGGGGAAAATTTTCAGGATTACATCCACTTGCCAAGGTTTTTTGCTTTGATTCCTACATTGATTTCAATCCACGAAGCTTCACAACCGAGGCCCTGAATGCTTTCTTGATGAAGTGGAGTTATCTTCCCCTTTCCATTCTCCAGTCACTCTCCAAGCCACAGGCTGCAGCACTTTTCTGCCTCCCACGCCACCCCCAAACCCTTCTGGGCATGGCCAGTAGGACCCCTGAAAGCACTCGAGTCGATAAACTCTTAAAGCTGCTATTACCAGGGAGCCCTGGGTTCTTGGTGGATTACGGCCACCACCGAGTTCCCTATCAGTTGCTGAATTCCATGCAATCCTTTTTAGAAACCTTCTGCTTCATATGCTCTAGAGGCATTCACGGTCCCAGCTGCAAAGCAGGAGCCCAGGAGTGCCCTGGGGGGCTGCAGACTGAGCCCAGCCCAGCTTCTGACCAGCAATGTTACTTAATGATAGCAAATCCGTCATGCCTGCCAAGTCCTCACTTTCTCGGTCCTATTATTAACTGGGAACCCTGCCGGCCAGTGGCTTTGTTTCAAGTGGAAGCCTGTGGACTTTGATTCCCTCAGGGGGCGGCTTCCAGCCCAGGTGGATGCAGGTGGGCCAAGGCAGCAGTGTATTTACTTCCTGGGAGAGCATGGAAGCGTGCTGTGAGCCAGGAGGCGTGCAGTGGGTCTGGGTTCCAGGTCAGTTCTGTATACACCCTCTGAGTTCTGTTGATGACCCTTCTTCCTTCTGCCCAGAGGACCGCGTTAGCCTTTGCCAGGCTGGGAAAACTGGCAAGGCAAGTGGAACAGCCTAGGCATCTGTTTTCTCGGAAGTCAGGCCTCTGTCCTGCCTGCACCTTTGATGAAGGTTGCCAGCACCGGATGCAGCGTGTGGGGGTGGTGTCTAAACCTTCTCTAGGTGTCGGCTTAAAGTAGAGTAATTGAGTAGCACTTTTGAATTTCCAAAACTGGCTCTCATACATTCGGTATCTCATTGGATTTCCTCAGGCTGAAAGGAGGGTTCCTCTTTCACAGTGAAAAATTTCCAAAGCTCAGAGTCCTAAGCGAGTTGGCTGGTCTGGCAGGACGACGGAGTGGAAAAATAGGGAGCCAGGAGTTCTGCCCCTCAGTAGGAAGACTTTCAGTGCCCATGCCGACTTGGTAATGCCTCACTACTAACCCCAAGGAGCTTGTTGGGTAACAGGACATTTATCCGGCTTGCTATCTCTTTGCAGAAAAGAGCTGGAGAGGGGCAGAGGTGAGGTAGCTGTTTTTTCCTCTGCGTCTTTCAAGGTTATAACATCTGAAAATCACCGCCCCCCCCCAACCCTTGCTGCCAGTGTGTTCCCGAGGGGCACACAGTCGAGGTGACAAACATTCAGTTGTTAGGCCAGTGCCACAAACGTCCTCCTCCAGGGCTGCAGAGATTGCTCTGCAGTTAAGAGCACCTTCTGTTCTTGCACAGGCCAAAGAAGTTGAGTTCCCAGCCTAACATGGTGGCTAGTTATTAATCCAAGTCAGGTATATCCAAGTATTCAGTTACAACCTTCGGTGCAGTGACAGCTGACCCCTGAAGGAGAGAGGATGGAGCAGATCGGGGTGCCCCCCTCACCCCCCCGGCCCCCCCCAGCTTTTCTCCAGGGCTTGCCCGAAACAAAAGGGCTCTCATCATTATGCTGTGTCTGGGATGTTAAAATGCCTCTCTTCCCCACTCCATCTTTAAATATATATTCAGATCAAGGGCCAAGCGAGGTCTTTGTTTATGCTACTGTTTAAATAAGAGCAGGAAGCCTTATTCAATTTTTAATGTCTTCCTCAAGAATATGCGTTAATGCATGCCCAATGGATGTGCAAACGAGCACTTTGAGACTGAGAAGTCTATCCTGATCAGAGAGATTAGATGGTGCATTACAGAAGCTTCTCTGGACGGCACTGCTGACCAAGGCCACGCTGACCCATGGTCTCCGAAGCACTCTGAGTTGTCAAAGTAACAAACAGCAGTTGCACAGGGAAGCAGTTTGCTTGTCCTTCTTATTCCATCTTTAGTATTAGTCAAGGTCATGAGTTGTAGGAAAAATATATAATTTAATTCTCAAATAATAATTTTCTCTTTTTTCTGAACATACATCGTCAAAAGAATCCAAAGTTAATATTTTTTTTTTTGTAGCAGACAGAGAACACAGTGTTCTGAAATGAAGGCAGAGCTGTCACCCTTATAAAAATCCACATTGTCCCAGAGAAGAAAAAAGAATGTGGGAGCCCGTTTTCAGGTTCCTCATGGCTTTACCCAGCGGGTCCGCATAGAGAGGATGATTAGGACCATAGGCCCGAGTGCAGGTGTCTGAGATGGTCTGCACTTGGCTGTGCCAGGGTGTGTGTGTGTGTGTGTGTGTGTGTGTGTGTGTGTGTGTGTGTTAGGGGTGTAGGGGGGTGTCTTTTGCTCCACCCCTTGGTGTTTTTATAAATACCCTGAGGCAGAGATAGTCAGGGCTCCTTGGAATAGGTGAGGCTATCCTGTATTTTCTGTTTATCTCCACAATCTAAATCCTTCCATCTAATATTTCCTGCTGCTTTCACTCAAGAAAACTCTGGGAAACTGTGGGGTTGGTGGGTAAATGCCCCGCAAAGGAGAAAGTGAGAGTAAGCATCGAGGAGATCAGAAAAATGTGCTGGGTGACTTTCTCCCCTTTGGAGAATTCGCCATCAGTGATATGTGGCTGGACAACCTGTGCTGTCTGTCTCCCACAGCTGTCCCCTCCCACAGGTGGCCTCACTCAGCTTAACAGAAGCAATGACACCGAGATAACTAGGTGACAGGACACCCAGACCAGCAAGGTAGGTGGGGCAACAGATAAGCCGTAGGCCAATGGATCCCAGATTCCCAGCCATCACGAGGGAGAGGCTTCCAAGGCGTCCTCTCACAGACATACTGGAAAATGTTCCACTTTTCTGGAGTTAGTCTTTCCTTCCCACCAAGGGGATGAGTGAAATTCACTTGGAATAGGCTGCAGGACAGTTGTCCACTCTTCCTTCCACAATTTGAGTTTATCTTAGAAATCCAAATATAGGTCAGAAGAAGTCACATCATAGGTGGACAGTGACCGGCCACTCAGCAGAAACATCTTGGGCTTTGCTTGTATAGCATTGAGGAAAATACTTTAATAAATACAGTTACTCCTGATTTACCTATGATATCTCCGCCCCTGGCATGGCCAAGATGTTCTAGAATACACTTGGGTATCATTCCACAGTCATGGACCCGGAGCTTCCAGAGCACTGGCTGGGCAGGGGCTGGGTAGTCAGTGTTGGGTGGCGGCTGCTGTCGACGTACCAGAGAGTCCTTCCAGGTAGTAGGGCCTCAGTCACTACAGGCAAAGGTGGCTTTTCTCAGCTGCCCTGTGACAACTGGGTTTCACATTTCCTGAAACTAGATCTGTGGAAGGAGTCCCTGAAATTAAGAGGAGAGAGAGAGATCACAGAAGAATTAATTGGCCTTTTAAAGAGAGGGGTGGGGAAATTATGAACCAGAAAGATATTGGTCCTGGTGAATTTTGTAAATAAAAAGAGGAACCGAGACCCATTTACACTGTACACACACACACACACACACACACACACACACACACACACACACACACACCACACTCTCCCCAACTACACTGTGTAGCCTTGGGAATGCACTGGTACCAGGCCAATATCAAGGGATTGGGAGAGGTCAGGGGAAAGGTTGGCTGGCTGGAGCCTGACTCCGGGCCCTTAATCCACAGTGGGGTCTTGGCTTTCTGCCAGGAGCAGCTGAGCAAGCTAGATCTGTGGCACCCCCGTGACCTCAGATGCCCAGGGAGAGGAAGCCCTGGCCCCTTCTTACCTCTTTTGACTGTCAATTCTGAATATGGGCTTGTAGAGCTCTGGGATTTTCCGCTCGATCATGGGCCTGAGGCTGTCCCTCAGCTTGTTGTAGTTTTTCTTGAGCTCCTGCTGGTATTCCCGCTGCTCTGCTGTGATGAGACGCCTGTTCTTCTCCACGGCCTCACCACACCTGAGGTGGAGAAAGGAGCTTGTATGCCCTCAGGGTCTGTATTTTAGTGACTTGGAGAACAACAACAGTGTGTTGTCGGCTTCTTGAGGACCTCCACTATGGTCTGTATCTAAAATGTTTCCTCAAGGCCTGGTGTGCAAGCACTGGTTATCAGCTGACAGGCTCTGGGGATGTGATGGGATCCCGGGGCTTTGGAGCTAATGCATCCATGGAGAAGTCTATCTATAGTGTCATACTCTGATAGGCAATTGGGAGAAATAGGAGGTGCACCTCAATGAAGGGAGTGGGTCCTTGAAGGGATGATCTTGGGAGTATGTCTTCTCTGTAGCCTCCTCATCCCTTTTTCTTGACTTCCTGGCTACTGTGAGATGAACAGCCTCTTCTAAAACATGCCCCCCCCCCACCTGCCTTTTTGAAGGTCAAATAGATCTAGTTGACCACAGATGGAAACCCCAGAAACTGTGAGCCAAGTAGATATTTATTTCTGGCAAGTAGTTTTTTTTTTGTCACTGTGATGTGAAGTTTATAACCACAACCTCTAATATGTGTGTGTGTGTGTGTGTGTGTGTGTGTGTGTGTGTGTGTGTTGTATGCAAACACGTGTGATGTACACATGCCTGTGCGAGCACTCAGAGGTCAAAGGAGGGCATTGGGTAGCCTCCTCCATCACCATCTGCCTCATTCCTTTGATGCAGGGTCTCTTCCTGAACCTGGGGCTTATGATTTTTCCTTGGCAGCACAGTAAACCATCCTCCAGTCTCCCCTCATCCTTTCACTGCTGGGGTTACGGGAAGGTGTGGGACCAAGCCCTGCTTGTTACCTGGGTGCTGGGATCTGAACTCGGGTCCTTGTATTTGTGCATCACGTGCTCTTACCCCCCCTGAGCCATCACTGCAGCCCCACCAAGAGTGTTTTCAGACTTCATAGCCCATCAGATCCCTACAGAGCTTTCAAACAGCAGACTGTGGCTGGGCAGTGGTGGCACACACCTTTAATCCTAGCACTTACAAGACAGAGGCAGGTGGATCTCTGTGAGTTCAAGGCCAGCCTGATCTACAAAGGGAGTTTAGGACAGCCAGGGCTGTTACACAGAGAAACCCAAAACAAACCAAACAAAAGCAAAAAGCAGACTGTTAGGCCCTGCTTCAGATGTGTGAGTCAACTGCTGGGTTCTGCCTAAGCCCTGGGCATTCAGCTCAGGGCCTTGAAGAAAGCTACCTTACTTGGACAAAGAAGCTTAGAAAGACGCTACCCAATATAAAGTTGTTATCAGCACCAGGCCTTTAATGGGAAAGCTGTCTTGCGAAATGAAAGGCTTTTTTTTCTGAGGCTTGTACCACACACATACTGCCTCTCCAAGGCATTAAAAGAACCACCCCTGATCCTTTAAACCCTGAGGCATCAGAAGCCTACACAAAGTTGTGCCAGACACGCACTTTCTTAGGGCGCTCAGTCACCCACACAAGGGGCAATTCCCACCTAAGATGAGCTCATGAGAGGAACTAGAAGCCAAAACGTAGATGCAAAAAATGAGGAAACTGCTGTGTGAGAGGGGAGAAAAGCCATATGCCAGGTGTGACGCACACCTTCAGTCCTAGCTCTTGGGAGGCAGAGGCAGGTGGATCTCCATGAGCTGGAGGGCAGCCAGGTCTACACAGCGAGATCCCGTCTAAAAAAGGGAAAGGAATTAGAGCTAACAGAGCAAAGTAAGATAAAACAAAAGAGGAAGAGTGGCCAGAAAACCCAGCATCAAAACAACTTAACAAACAGCAACAGAGAGTAGGAAAATGAAAAGACAAACAGTCCTAGAAAAGAGTTAGAACTTCTAGAAATGGAGTCACAGAGCTAGAACGCCCTCAGTAGACAGGTAAAGCTAGACTCACTGGAGAACTAACGGCAGTGGCTGATAGCTGCCCAGAGCTGAAAACAGAACAGATCCCAGCGCACGCCACTGCAGCGAACTGCAGAGCATCAACACAAAGGAAAATCCTCAGCCTGTGGTTATCTGACTTTTGGACCGCATGAGTACAGCACAACCGTTCTAACTCAGTCTCCGCCCCAGCGATCCTCCCACCCAGAACTCTAGTCTAGAGCATGGGGACAGAGAGCGTGTTCAAGGCATGGGATAGGGTGAGCTGGAAGAGCAGAGACTCGCACTGCACCAAAATTTAGTTCTCTTCTTGCTCATTACAGGTGAGATGAGGAAGGGCAAAGAGCTGTGTGTGTGTGTGTGTGTGTGTGTGTGTGTGTGTGTGTGTGTGTGTGTGTGTGTGAGAAAACTTGAGTGCAAAGAGGCCAGAGGTGTTGAATCTCCCTTGAGCTGGAGTTGCAGGCAGTTGTGAACCACCTAATGTGGGTGCTGGGAAGCAAACTCAGGTTCCTTAAAAAAGAACGTACACACATTTAACTACTGAACCATCTTTCTAGTCCCCTGAATCACTTAGTATTTATAATTTTTTAAAATTTATTTTATTTTACGTGTGTGAATGTTTTGCCTTCATGGGCCCATGGAGGTCAGAAGAGGTCATCAGATCCCCTGGGACTGGATTTAAGGATGGTGGTAAGCTATACATGGGTGCTGGGAACTGAACCTAGGTCCTCTGCAAAAGCAAGAAATGCCATCTCTCCAGCCCCAATATTTATATGTTGTGTTTGTATGTGTGATGTGTATGCACACGTGTGTGTAGGTGCATACGTAGAAGCCAGGGGAAGACGTCAGGATTTTTCTTTGAGATAGAGTCTCTTACTGAACCTGGAACTAGGCTGGTGGCTAGCAAACCACAGCCATCCTGTCTCTGCCCCATTCCTATGCTGGGGTCCCAGGTGCACGCACAGAGACATCTGGCTTTTTATGTGGGTACTAGGGATTTGAACTCAGATCCCTCATAAAAGTCTCATGCTTGCACAACTCGTGCTCTTACCCACTGAGCTACCTCCCCAGCCCCAAGACCTTGCAGGAAAGAGAACAATCAGATAAGTGAGAAAATACGGAAAATACTGTAGTGTTTATGATGGTCTAGTGAGTTGGGGAGAAGAAGGGACAAGTGTGGCATTTGTCCGTCTGGGCTTTTGAGCGTTTCTGGCATTTCCTCTTAGGAAGAGACTAAGAGAGAAGACTTTGTCCTCAATGGCAGCCATCTGAAGAGCTCCAGGAGGCCAGGAGTACTGATTGCTGTAAGCCAGGCTGCCAGGCTTTCTGACTGGGTCTGATCAGTTACAGCTGAGTCAGGAGCCACTGTCTTAGGCAGGAGAAGCAACTGCAGACTTGGCCAGGGCCGAGTCTACAGAGCTGTCCTCATGGGAAGGGTGACTTGGGGTCATCGTGGAGCTCTGGGTTATCTATTAGCCTCCCGGGAAGCTGAGGAGATAGAGCTCACTGAAACACAGGCCCAACAGGGGCCACACCTGACTTCCAGCGACATCACCTCTGCCACCTGGAAGCAGAGGACACACCAGTGCAAAGCACTTGACACTGTTGTCACGTTCTCAGAGAGCAGCGACTTCCTCATTGTGGTTGGAAAAGCAAGCACCTGGGAGGGAGAACCTTCATCCACTGCTTGTGTTGAGGGTAACTGACCTGTCCTAACAGCCATTTTAAACGTACAGTTTGACGGGCCACCGCTGCTTCCATCAGTGTGGAGTGAAGGAGAAGGGAGGTTAACTAGTTAGGTCACAAGGCAGCAGAGGCCAGCAGGGTTGTTTCACGATGGCCTTCCTGCCTGGGACTTCACAGAGAGTGTGCTGGGTGGGGTGTAAGCTGGCACCGGCAGCTCTTTCAGAATGGTTCTTGGAGCCCATTTGGTTTTTTGAAAGCAGGAAGGCAAAAGAATCGAGTGACAAGGACGACAGGGATGGCCCGAGGAGTTAAGGTGAGGGTCCTGGGGGAGAAGTATGAACAGGAGGCAAGCAAGCAAGCAGCTGCAGCAGCTTCTGTCCAAAGGCTGCTGCTCTCAATGCAGTAGTACAAGGGCTCATCAGAAATACAGAATCTGGAGCCAGGCATGGTAACTCATACCTGAAATTCCAGTACTTGGGAGGTTGAGACAGGGGGGTTGCAAGCGAGAGATCAACTTGGGGCTACAGGGTGAGACCCTGCCAAAACAACCACTACCACCACCACCACAGCAGCAGCAGCAACAACAACAACAACAAACCCAAACCCAAAACCGAAAGCCAAAAACCACCAGGAAAATAAATCCCTAAACCAATCAACCAACCAAACAACCAACCAACCAACCAACCAACCAAACAAACAAACAAAAAACAAACAAACAAACAAACAAAAGTCAGAGTCTTGGGCCCTACTCCAGACTTACTGAACCATAATCTGCACTTGATAGGTACCACCCTGGTGTGCAAACAGAGAGAGAGGTATGGGAAGTCCTGGAACCCACGACATCCTTAAGCCTGCACAGCAGGCCAGGAGCAGTCAGGATGGTGGGCCGACAGCCTAGTTTCCCAGGACATTGCTACTAGAAGGTTTTGTTATGCTACCTAGGCTGGTCTTGAACTCACTATGTCCATCAGGGCTAACTGCAAACTCACAGCTATTCTTCTGCCTCAGCTTCCTGAGAATAGTGTTTTAAGAGAACGCTGACTTTGAATAAGAATTATGGGTTAATTTAAGTGTAAGAGCTAGTTAGCTTGAGCTACCAGCTGAGCATTTATAAGTAATATTAAGCCCTGAGTGGTTATTTGGGAACTGCTGAGTGGGAGAGAACCCTCTTTTTTCATATGGCACCCAGTGTGGGGCTTGAACCACAACCCTAAGATTAAGAGTCTCATGCTCTACTGACTGAGCTAGCATAATTCTTATCTATGTTTAGCCATGTGGCTTGGTACAAGGGCAACAAAGCAAAAGTAAACAAACTACTATGCAGTAAAGAAAATGTACCTTGTATATAATGGCAGAATTGCAATCAAAAAGGAAACCCAACATTAATAGATGCAATCTATTGTATATACCTATTTCCAAGCATCTGTGCTTCATTGCAGGAAGAAGTGTTCTCTAGACACAGCAATGTTGGGCATTTCTCCAGAAAGCTTATGATAAAGGCAGTATCTTTAATTTCGCCCAATAGCAGCCTTCTACTGGGTTTTCACTAAATTTGGCAAACCAACTTTTAGCTTCCTTTCTCCTCACCTGCCCTGCAAGAATATTCCTATACTCAAACAGGGCACCAAGGTTCTGGATGTGAAGGCAACTAGTACTATGCTTCTCTCTTGTAAGTGAAGTGGCATCATACCCTTCTTCGTCATTCTCTAGGGCCACTGGAGACCAGAGGTACATATCTGCATTGCAGGGGTCCCACGGCCCTGCTCAAATGGCCATCTTCTGTCGAGGCTGAACCAGCTACTGCACAGAAGTCAGTTGCACAGCTGAGGCTGGCCTCGCATGTGGACGTACGGGGCTTCTTTGCAAAGGCCCGGTTTTAGAGCCTTCCCTTTGTCTATCCAATTGAGGCAACACCTAGTTTCAGGTTTCTAAGGTAAGTCACTGTACAATTTGCAGAACCACATTATTAATGTGGTTAATAATACTATTATATACAAATAGTGATACTATTAATGCAAACAGCTTTGACTTAATTGTGCCAGTCACTATCAGCACAGACAGAATAGGAATGGCCAAGATCCGGAAGACCTTCTGCGACTCAGCTCTTCTGCTGCCAAGTGGCAGCCATCAGTAAATTCATCTCCCATCTCCAAAGCTCACATGCCTCATGTGTAAAGTGAAGAAGACGCCACCTGTCTTACAACATGACTGTGGGGCACAGCGCAACAGTGGCCGTGAAGCACTCTGCACACGAAGAGCTAGTTTCTTAGTGGTAGTCCAAGCACGGTTGCTCTACTGCCCTGGTTCTTGAGCTTCAGTGTGTGTGTGTGTGTGTGTATGTGTGTGTGCCTGCACATCGGGCAGGGTTCTTAAACCGGAGTCTGTTTTGTAGTGGTGGGGATGCCATCCTCGGCCTCATGCACGTTGGGCAAACACTGCATTGCTGAGCAGTGCCCACGCTGCCACCCCACCCCCCACGTCCGCCTCCTCCTTTCTTACCGCATTATGAACTCCTTGAAGCATAACCTCAGCTTGTTGTGATGTCGATAGAGCTTTGGGTCAGCTGGAATTTCAGCCAAGAACACTTGGGCCACCTCCAGCGGTCCCTGGTGGAGGGAGCGAAACACGATATAGATACTGAAATGAAAATTAAATTACTTGGGAGAGAGAGAATGCTCGGAGGGCTCCCTAGTTTGAACAGTTAATTTTGTAGCTTGTTTCATGAAAACAAAAGGCCTAGGGAGGTGGTGAACTTCTCAGGAACCTGACTGCTGAGGAGAACTCAGAGTTTTAGGAGAATACTGACTAGTGTAAGTGCATATTCTCAACCAAATACTAACCCGACAGCTTTCCCCTCAGACCACAAGGTAATGTCTGCAGCAAAGGCTAAGTACTGTGGGGGGCTCCTCTAATGCAAGGACTGCCTCTGTCTGTCCAATCCCATTTACTTATCTGGTAGCCCCAGTGGAGGAAACCATTTTGTGTAAGCCCTGGTTTGAGCCAGAGAAACGCACAGGCCATCTGTGGCCTACGGTGGTGAGAGCAAATAGCGTCCGTGTTCTTCATAGGCTTGGGACTCACGAGCAGAAACATCCTACTTTTTTCCCTAATCTTGGATATACAATAGTCTTTCTCCTGTCTGACACCTCTGGTCCCTTTATGTTGAGTGCACTTAGAACTTCTGCAGGGGACCCTCAAATGGAGAAGGGGCTGGCTGCGAAGGACGATGGCTGGTGAGTTGTTGAGTGTGACGGTGTGGAGAACTAATATCAAGGAGCCCACTAGACACAAGGTACTAACCACGCTGTGTGTCTCTCCATCTGAGACAGGCTTTGTTCCATGCTTAACTCATGTGTAACGGTTCTCACAGGAGTAAGAAGCACCGACCTTTTTAGTTGGCCCAAGAGCACAGTCCTGGGCCAGTCCCGGTTGGCAAGGCTCTTGCTCTGCTGGGTATACCTTGTAGCTAGGGAAGGAGGTAGATGCTCTGGGCCTTTTCTTCGCCATATTCACATTCTCAGATTAGTCCCAAGCCCTGCACATAGCTCTGCCTATGCTGGACACACGTCAGCTCTCTCCAGCAGGACTCCAGTTCTGGGACACACGGCTAGATCTGGTCCCAGATTAGAGACTCTGAGAGAATGGCATCCCTTAAATACAGTCCACTCCTGTCCAGGTTTTCTTTGGGAAGACGGCATGTGGCCTGATCATCAAGTCCTAAGAAGGATGTAGACCTCATGAACAAAGGATGAGCCCGGCCGAGCCGCTGGTAGGGAAGCCTGCCTACCTGGTTTACAGTGGCCCCCACAGAGCCTTGCAGTACCATCTGCAGCATCTTCGCATCTGGGGGCTCCTGGTGAGTGGCCACTGCTAACTGCAGGGTCTTCTTCTTCATATCTTCAATGGCAACTTCAATGGGGGTCAACACGAACTGAACAGAAGACAACAGTACAGTGAGGTCACGGGCTCCCCCAGACCCCGGCAAACCTGGTACCCTGGCAGGGAGGCCACCTGGATTTGGAGAAGCAGCTAAGGAAGGACTCTCCGGGCACTTTGGAATCATCTGAACAGGTCACATAGAGAGGTGGGCTTGCCATTTCTTGAGCATCTACATGTTCAGCATCGTAAATGAGTCTCTCCTTTAAACACCCTCCTGTTCTTCCTACTCTACAGTAAAGGGGGGATTTATAAGATCAAGTAAGTAACGCAAAGTGTATTAAGTGTTAAGGTACAAATCTGATCACGATTATGCCTCTCTTCAAAGCCCACGTTCTTTCTATCTGGTTGGGCTTCCTTTTCTATTATTGAACAAGTTACAAGGGAAAGTTCAGCAGCCAAGATCTTCTTTCCCATGACCACGGAAGTTTTTGACATCATCTGGGCCCTTTCCAACTCACCCTGGTGGTGACCCCTGGTGAAGAGCATTTTCTTCAGGACCCATCTAGTTGCTAAGTTCTGCTGGTTTGGGGTAGGGGCCTTCCTGAACGCGATGGGTCAAATCCTGTCTCCCCCAAATCCACATGCTAAAGTCCTGACCTCCAGGGGCTCAGACGGTGACCTCGTTTGTAGGTAATAAAGTTAAAGTGCGTTTAATAGGGTGGACCTAATTCGTATAATTGGCATCCTTAGGAGATGAGGACACAAGTGTGTACAGAGGACAAATGATGTGAGTGGCCCTGGGGGAAGATGGCCTTTGACAAGCCCAGCGGACAGGCCTGGGACAGATTCTCCCTCAGCCCTCACAAGGAACCAACCAGCCAAGCCTTTGACTTTGAACTGGAACTGTCGAGACAATACATTTCTGTTGGTTAAGCCACCCAGTCCATGGCACTTTGTTACCCAGCCCAAGCAATGGAAAGCACAGAGGAGTTCTAGGGAACTGTATGTGGCTACAGGGACACTTGTAGACAATGTGTCTCTGTGTCGTGCCGAGAATATCTTACTGTTCAAAAGTCCAAAGCAGTGAGAACCACACTAGATACCTACGAAGCCTCCTTTCTGTTGACGGCCTCCAGGGCAGGCTCCTCTGCCCTCTGTGAGTGTTCCTCCCTGAGGAAGCTGCAGCTCTCAATGGTGGTCTAGATGGCTGCTCTCCAGCCAGTTCAGCCCATGCAGCTCCTGCCCTGAGAAGCAGCGGTTGGTTGCAAGTCCTCTCCTTGCTCACTGACTTGATTAGGCCTGTTACACTTGTTATTTTAATGAATAACACATAAACTGATGAACTAAGGGTGTGGAAAGAAAGAGTTGTTTCTATGAAGATCAAGCGGAATGCTTGGGCAAGATGTCATGAAAGTGAGTGGCTATAAAAATTCCTGTCATATTAGGTATACTCAAGACAACTGTAAAAGGCTTTGGGCTAGGCTCTCATCAAGATCCAGAAGCTATCTGCTCACACGTCAGTTAACAAGGATTTGTAAGGCTTCATTCTGCATCATGGAAAACAAACTGAAAACTGGGTGTGGTTTATACAACAGACAATGCTGTTGTGACCAGTCAAGCCACGAATTAGAGAAGGCTGCAGTCCCATATAAAGGGATGGGATGTGAATTAGCTTGTAGGGATTTAAAGGAAAAATGGAGTGTTTGTGATGGATTCTATTAAAATGGGTTAAATCTTCCAAAATACATAAGGTCTTTCTTGCCAACATTTTTATTAAGAAATTGGAGCCAAATGCTTTGTGCACAGCCACAAGAAGAATCTGGAGCCGGAAGTCAGGTTGACATGCCTGCCTCATCTGTGCCCTTCCCACATAGAACACCAGCTCAGGGGGGCGGCTTGTCTGTGGTTCCCTCTCCAGTAACTAAGACTACAATAACGCCTGAAATACCTACAGCCTTTAGGTACATACTTTTTTTTTTTTTTTCCAACAGAAGGCTGGGGTGAAGTGTGCAGTGTCCACCTAGCAAGCACAAGGCCCTGAATTTAGTACCTAACACTGCACAAAATATTTAAAATTTAAGTACAGTCATTCATCTCTCCATGGAAAGTTGGTTCTGGGAACTACTCTCTCCAACCACACTGAAATTTGAGGATGTTCAGTGTTTTGAACATGAAGTACACCCACAGCATCACGTACTGGGGGCCTGGTTTCCCATGGAAATCTACATAACCAGTGGGTGAATCTCTTGATGAATTGATGACAGGAGATATGATATGAAGTGTAGAGGATAGGCTTGGCTGGGTGATGTAGGTCTGTGCGAGCATGCCCTTGGGGGGCTGTTATTTTTCCTTGACCCCTTCCTGTAAGCCTCACTGTCTGCTTCCTGCTCACTGTGGTGTGTACTGAGTGGCTCGGTAGGCCTTCTTCCCATGATGCATGTATGGGACTTGGAACACTGTGAGCTACAGGAAATCTTCCCCTCAGTTGTTTCCATCAGGCACTCGGTCACAGCAGTGAGAAACATACAGTGAAGTGTCAGAGCCTCCACATCCGATGGCTGCAAAGGCCGTGTAGCCAGGTGCTTTACCATATTCTTTAGGGGAAAATGACAAGGATAAAAGGTCATACAAATTCTTTATAGATGTAAACTTTCCCTTCAAAATGCTAATTCATTGTTGGCTGACTCCATGGACACAAAACCTGGGAATATGAAGGGCCAACTGTATAGACATCTTATGTAAGTTTATAATTAAAATGGAAAGAGATGACACTGTAATTAAATATGTAACCATGCTATAGAAAGAGTTATGCTATATTATACATAAATATATAAAATATACATATCATAAATATATCATATAACTTATTAATATTAACTAACATAACAAATATATCATATACTATAGATTTAAATTATTTTATATATTTATATATAAATATCTTATATGTAATATACAAAATAACAAATACATAAAATATTTAAATATGTTTTATGTGTAAATATTACATATTATATGTAAAATGTAAAACTATACTATATTAAAGAGTTAAATATTTAATATGAAGTATTGTTTTGAAAGGTGTAACTAACTGAATGGGATTCCTTGGCCCCATGAGTGTGAGAGACTAGTTTTCAAGGGCGTCTTTGTACATGCTAGATAACTGACCTACCACTGAACTGCACATCCAGCCCTTGGCTTATTCAGACAAGCTCTTGCTACATAGTTTAGGTTGCTTTAGACTTGCTATGCAACCCAGAATGCTATCTAACTCAAGTCGCTCTTGCCTCAGCCTCTGGAGTGTTGGGGTTATAGGCATGCATTCCCAGGCTTGGCACCTATTTGTTGGATCTCACTACATAGTCCTGGTTGGCTTGTAACTTGTTATGTAGATAAGGCTGGCCTTGAACTCACAGCAATCCACCTGCCCGTCTCCTCAGTACTGAGATTACCAGCCTTTTTCTTTTTCTTTTTTCTTCAAGGTCCCCTTCAGTCTCATTAGGAGAGCTGGTGTGGGGTCTCAGAGATGACCCAGACCCACTCCTTCAGGGGTGGCCACTCCCCTCAGGGGCATACCTCCTCCTTCTGGATGACTCGGATCCTGGTCTTGATGTAGGGGAAGGCGTGCATGGTGGTGAGCACGGTATTCCTGCGATGTTGCTCATGCAGCTCTCCCCGGGGCCGTCCCTCCAGAGTGAAGGGGGTGGTGTACATGAACCTCCGAAGGTTGAAATTCTTCTCGAAGTAGGTCACCCTGTCTTTCATCTCATACTCATCAAAGTAAGGCTCCACAAAAGTGATCTGTATGTAGGCCTGGAGGAAGAGGTGAGAAGAAGGAAGAAAGAGCCATCCAGTCAAGGAGATGTATGGCGCCTTGGAAGGGCATGCTGGGACAGAGCACAACACTCCTTTCCAATCAGAAAACCACCAGTGCCGAATGCCTCAGGCCAGAACTCAGAATCTGCCCTTCTCTTCTCCACCTCGGGCAAAGAAAGGCTCTTGAGACTGTGTAAGGGAGTGTGCTTCAGGGAAGAGTGAGGTCTACTTGCTTCCTCCTCTAGCACAGCAAAGGCATCCATCCATCTGCTGTTCCAGGGAGGCAAACCTTCCTTACTGAGTGGCCCTGATGAAGACCTACTAATCAGGCAGTACAAATGCTTACACTCAGAAAATGCATAGTACCACGTGTGTGCTAGGATGGAGCAGCTGGAATGTTCAAATGAGCATCAGTGAGTGTAAGATGCATGCCTACTCTATAAGCCAAAGCTCTGTATGCAGCTAAATGACACCCTGCAAGAACCCCACTCCGTGTGTGTACGTACCCACGTGTTTGTGTGGGGCTTTTCTTGGATTGGATGTACTTGTTGCTGTCTTGAATCAGAGCAGCTGTGACCACCCACATGCAGGAAGAGGGTGGGCTGCTGGAGCCCCTCCCTCCCTATGTCCACTACTCCCCTCTGTTGGCCACGCTCCTCCCTAGAGATGAAGCTGCAAACAGCCACGGAGAGGAAGAGTTTCTCTGGTGGAGTAGCTGTCCATAAATTGCATAGAGGATTTCCTGGTGGTGCAGCTGACTATGAGAGCCCATGCTCCTCTAAATAACACCAATAAACTCATGGCCAAGTTAGACCTGAACAGAACCCTTTCTTCGATCTGCTCTTTCCCTCACTATATGAGGTGAACAGAAACAGACTCCTCAGGAGAGTCACATGACATCAAGAAAATGAAAAGTAATAATCAGCCCGAATCAGAGCAACATTGTTCATAACAAACAACTAGGAACTGCCTAAATGTCCCTCTAGTGGAGATCCCAAGCGAAGTGTATTCATCAACATGGCATGAAAAGGAAGGAAGTAGTCACAACATGGTGAGTCTTAAGTGGGCTATGCTGAGTGAAAGAAGTCAGCCTCACAGGGCTGCATGCTCCCACGTGTCCACGCTCCAGAGAGGACAATCTATACCGACTTGGGGACTCTAGCTTGGCGACCACTAAAGGCTGAAAGTAGAGTGTGGTGACAGAAGAGCCAGGGAAACATTTCAGAGTGACAGGATGGTTTTGTACCTTGACTGTCAAGGTAGTGGTCATGTGTGTGTCAAAATGCACTCAACTACATACCAGTGAATTACACACACACACACACACACACACACTGGAAAAGGGTGCTTGTTAACGACTAAGAGTTCTTTAAAGACACGAGGAAGAAGAATGGAAATGAGCCATGAATGCAGGCTGAGACAGCCATCCAGAGAGGAGGAGGGTGGGTTAGTGACCTCACACTGTAAATCATGCTTTAGAATAATGAGATCTGGGTGGGACTCTGGGTTAGGACTCTCATTCCAAGCTCACAACCCACTCTGGGAATTTTAAAAGAGAGGAAAGGCCCTGACATTGGGAAGGTCACTTGGGCTGTGCTCAGATTACTGTGGGCACACAGCCAGTCCTATCTTCCAAGGACTCCAAACATTCCTGCTCAATGCTTATCGTAATGATTGCTTTCAGGCTTCAGCTGGGGAATGTCTCTCAAATGAGTGAGTGTTCCAACAAATGGAGAAAAACTTGTAGTTGGCCAATTCCTCCCTATCGGTATCATCTTTTTGCAATCCTGAAGACAGACCTCGGGGACCCACATGGAGAGGGCACAGAATCCGCCCTTCCTCCTGGCCTTGCACTCCGTGTATCCATTACTGTATAACTGCAATCAGAATACGGTACTGTTTTGAGTCCTTGCACTCATCCTGGTGAATGCTCTAACCCAAGGGTGTCATGAGAACTCCTACACTTGCAGCCAGAGAGAGGTATGGGTGGTGTGAGACGTATGGGAGCCCCACTTGAGGCTCATGTTTGAAACACAGGCAGTCTTGAACTGGTGAAGTCCATGTTCCACGGGAGCTGTCAGCATCCGAATTGCACAGCACTATCAGCTCAGAGGTGGGACGGGCAACATCTTGGTGTGGAACGAAGTCTACACCCCTTGATCCTTCCTCCTATACCGCAGCAATCCTACTCACGGCTAGAAGGTAAGAAACCTAAAGAATGATGCCACTAAACACTGTCAGCCAGACGCTGCTGAAGCTTTTAGACAACACGCACAATTTATGTGTATGACTGTATATGTCACAATTGTGCATGCACCCTTGGAGGCCAGAAGAGGGAGCGGGATGCCATGCAGCTGCAGTTACAGACTGTTGTGAGCCTCCTATTGTGGGTGCAGGGAACCAATCCTGAGTCCTTTGGAAAAGCAGGAGGCTCTCTTCACTGCTGAACCATCTCTCCAGACCCCAGAAGTTGGGATTTTAAAACATATTTTTAAGTTGAAAGTTTAAACATTTTATAGAAATGCACTAATGAGTCACAGTGATTAAGAAGAATGTGGGTTGGGTATCGGACCTCATGGTGGAGCAGAGGCTCCGCCATTAACAACCATCTTAGAAAGTTGTTAAACTTTTCCAAGCCTCCATTTCCTTACTTATAAAATAGAAACAAGCAAACCTATTCCTAAGGGCTGCTGGAGGATGACAGGAAATGATTTAAACATACAGCTGGTGTTTAATAAATAATAGCTCTTAGCATTTAGGCATCTGCACTGGCCTGCCCTCAGGGTCCTGACAGGATACATCCTCAGCTGCAGCCACTAAGAGCACCTGCTGTGTGCATTCGCTACTGTTTCCTTATAAGAGGCGGGCCTTGTATGCCTCTGGTCTCTTTCTCTGCTCCTATCCCCAGGGACCGGTCTCTGCCCTCTTCTCTGCACCTTCTCTTCCCTCCCCTCATAAACCTCCCTGTTGTATAGTGTGACTTCTTCCCGCCATTCTTAAAATTAAATAGCTCCTATTATAATTTTTGTTTTTGAGCATGCTTTTTTTTTTTTTTTTGGTTTTCTGAGACAGGGTTTCTCGGTATAGTCCTGGCTGTCCTAGAACTCACTCTATAGATCAGGCTGGCCTTGAACTCACAGAGATCTGCCTCCCTCTTCTTCCTGAGTGCTGGATTTAAAGACATGCACCTCAACACTGACTAGCTGTTTAAAAAGTTATTTATTTTACATCCTGAGCACAGTCTGAGTCTGTTTTTTAAAAGACCTGATCAATCTGTAATTAAACCCTGGAGGAGGGGGCATGATTGTCTGCTGGCTAGCGTGATGTTTACATGCCCTGCAAATCCTATCACCAGCGAGGCTGAGGCAATAGAACATCGAATTCAAGGCCAGCCTGGGCTACATAGCAAAATCCTGTCTCAAATCTAAATGGGCTGAGGAGGTGGTTCAGGGGGTAAAATGCTCGCTGTATAAGCATAAGAGCATGTGTTCAGTTCCCCAGCACCACATAAAAAGCCAAGTGCAGCTGGCCAGTGGTGGCGCACGCCTTTAATCCCAGCACTCGGGAGGCAGAGCCAGGTGGATCTCTGTGAGTTCGAGGCCAGCCTGGTCTACAGAGTGAGATCCAGGACAGGCACCAAAACTACACAGAGAAACCCTGTCTTGAAAAACAAACCAAACAAATCGAAAAAAGCTAAGTGGGAGCCGGGCATGGTGATACATGTCTTTAATCCCAGTGCTCAGGAGGCAGAGGCAGGTGGATCTCTGTGAGTTCGAGGCCAGCCTGGGCTACAAAGCGAGTTCCAGGACAGCCAGGGCTACACAGAGAAACCCTGTCTCGAAAAACAAAACAAAACAAAAAGGCCAAGTGAGACATTGCATCGTGCATGTGTGTCCTCAGTGCTGGGGATGGGGAAGGTGGTAGAGATGGGTAGACCCTGGTGTTTAAAGGCCAAACAGGGAACTCCAGGTAGAAAAAATAAGGTGGTACATGATAGAGAAAGACACTTGATGCTAACCTCTGGCTTCCACATGTGGGCATGTATGGGAGCGTGTAACCGAGTGCACACGAGCATATACCTCACTCACACATGTGTGTGCACACGCACATACCCCCAAACAGAACAAAACATGGTTGCATTTGAAGGACTGGGAGAGTCTGGACACAGAAGGCCATTTTGTGTTTTCAGGGTAGAGTCTGGTGGTTGTTTTTTAGTATATTTTCTCCATACCTTGTTAGGATCCAACTTGGTTTTATCCACAGGAGTGGAGTCTTTTATCACTTCCACAAACTCTGCACCAAAACATTGGCCATAAAATCCCTAGGGAAGAGAGGCCAAGAGTATATAAATTCATTTGGAAACCATGCAACTCTTTGGAACCAGTACAAGGCAGAATTTGTTGATTATTGATGGTCCCTCTGAGCTAAGAAGCAAACTTAAGCACTTCCTGAGACAGAAATAAAAGTATAAGATGTTCAGCACACTCCAGTACCCAAGCCTCCCCACAATACAGATGCAAGGTCTCAAATTCAGCCAATGCCATCACATCTCGAGGCAGCTCCTTGGGTAGGGCACTCTTTACTTCTTGCATTTTGCACCCTGGACATTTGGAGGTCGCCAGGCTTCCCATAATGAGGCAAGCCAAATGTGCAAGGAGACGAGATGCATGCTTCTAATTTTAAGCAGAGGACACAATATTAGGGAGTTAAGAGCCTGGGCCAATGGCTAGTTTTCCTTGTCTCGAGGTGAATGACTTTGGCCAACCGCCCAACCTGACTAGGCCACAGCTTCTCGGAGCTGACTCCTCTCGCCTTATTTGGCAGCCTGAGGAACGATTGGGCAACACAAGTGTCTAAGCTTTACAGTCATAAGAGGAGACAGTCAAAGCAGCATCATGGCAGCCTGCACGGGGACTCTCTGGCTGAATGTCAGCTCTCCACAGGATCCTGGTCTCTCAGTCCGAGAAGGCTCTTCCTTGTCCCTCTCAATTTCTGCTTCTGTTTTCCTGGCTTTTCTCTCTGCTGTTCCTTTTTGCTCTGTCCTTTGTGAGCCTACTACTGTTTTCTGTTTCATAGAGTAGCTGCCAGGTTGGAGCTGGGGCTGGCCGTAGCTACGTTCCAATTGCTTTGGGTCAGAGTGGACTGTGTTGTTTAGGGACACTTAAGGACAGCCTCACCACTGAGGGGGAAGGGAATGACTCTGGAGTTTGGTGAGATTGCTTGCAAATCAAGATGAAAATCTTCACATCAAAAAGCACCATGACAAATGCCTGTTGGTACACAGATTGGTAATGTGTGGGAGGGCATGACCAATGCCTGTTGGTACACAGATTGGTAATGTGTGGGAGGGGCTATAAGTAAGCATGGATGCTGACTGAATTTTACACAGTCTTGAAAATCACTATCGAGATTTTAATTTCAAACTTTGTAAAACAAACATAGGATTCAAGAGAAAACTGTCCAAGTCTTGTGGTGCTCACAATCTTGCCTACTACCTTCATACTACAAATGCAATGTAGAAAATTTATATAGAGGTTGGTAATGAGCACATTAAAAAGAAAAAGATACATCCTATCTTGCTTTTGGGAATGTACAAGGTCAAGGATACAGCAGCACTTTCTCACCTCCAGCCTATGTGAGATCTCAGGAAGCTTTGTAATGGCCGGCTCCTTGTACACAAATTCCTGCTCATCCAAATCCCCAAATCTGGATCCGTAGAAACCAACTCGGAAGTAAGTTCCAAACATCCTCTTATGGTCCTGTTACAGAGGAAAGGGAAGCTCTCTTTAGCTGTGTCGCTACTGGTGAACCACTTGGCTAAAAGGATTGGTTATTGGGCTGCAAACATTTTATTCCCACAGCTGACATTAAGGGGAACCCCTCTGTTGAGCAGATTTAATATTTACATAATAAACCCTAGAAATGATTACAAAAGAAATCCCATGAAAAACTCCTGGGGCTTCATTGAACTGAATTTTTAAAATTCTCACATTTTCTAGCTATAAAGCAATTCAACCTGTCACATTGTATTCCTGGACCTTCCTTGTTCGATTCAGAGTTACAGCACTGATGAACTCAAGGGAAATCTTTAGCCAGGAAGCTGGTGGAGCATCTCGAGGGCAGGGTCACCTGACACCAGCTAACAGAACCTTCAGGCCAGGCTCATCCCAGCTACCTTGTTGATGATGTTGTCAAAGGCCTTCTGTAGTTTGTCATGAGTGGAGGTCAGCTTCCGGAAATCTCTATGTGCTTCCAGGATGGGGATGACCAGCTTGTAGACTTCATTAACTGTCTCATACAAGCCTCCCTGGGAAAGAGGAGATTATTTAATGCACTGGAAATTTAAGAAGAAGAAGAACCAGAGTTAATTACACAAACAGCATGCAGGGGAGCATCCTAGTGTTTTACAGAATCCACGACTGTCTGGGCATCTTTGGAGACCAGGCACCTTGCTAAGAGGTCCTGAATGGTGATGCTAGCCAGGGAGGTGGCTGTCCACAAACTGAAGACAGGGGAAAAGATGGCGCAGGTAGTAAGGGGCTCGGAGAGGTGGGCTTGTGGTTCTCCTCTAACCAGATGCAGGACCTCAAGGGAGCTAACGGAGTTCTAACCAATTGATTTTATCTAGGATTTCAGGAAACTAAAGGATACATGGTGCGTGTGTGTGTGTGTGTGTGTGTGTGTGTGTGTGTGTGTGTGAATATGGGCAAAGTACAATATGTATATGGGAAAATGTAATAAGGAAGCTAGTTTTGTACAATCACTAAAAATTAATTTAAAAACTATTTTTTGGTTTCTCTCTTTTTTTTTTTTCTCCAGAGCTGAGGACCAAACCCAGGGCCTTGCACTTGCTAGGAAAGTGCTCTACTACTGAGCTAAATCCCCAACCCCATATTTTCTGGTTTCTAAAATAGAAAACAAAGATAGGAAAATAAAGGCAGTGAATCCAATAATTCAAATACATAGAAAGTATAAGGAGGAATTTTGGAGGTGAAGAGTAGAAAATAAAAAATAAGCCAGACAGGAAAACAGAATGGGGTCAGCTAAATGAAGTATTCGATTCACTTGGCTTCACTATGGGAGAGAGGGTAATGTTAAAATGGAAATCTATGAGTGGCTTCCCACCTCCACCTCAACTGTGGTCAGTTTTTTATGCTTTTTCTCTTACTAGGAGTCAGCTCTAGATCAGGCTACTAAGGGATGGTTCTGTGGCTTTCACCATCCTGTCTCTCTGAGCTGCCTCAGTCTGGACAGGTCTTGAAGACCAGTTGAGTGTCAGAGGGAAGATGTCATGGATCCCTGCCTGTTCCTCAGTGCCTCCTCCCCTATGTTTTTCTGTGAGGGAAAATGAGGGAGTAGGAATATGCCTCATCCCTGATTGTGTAACCCTGGGCAAGTCGTTTCGCCTCTCTGTGGCTTAGCTGCCACCCTATTAAATGGAAATAATACTGGGAAACTGCTCCTGGCCAATGAGCATGCAGTGGCAATAAGAGTACGTCCACGATGAAATCTCCTCCCTCAGAGAGCTGATGCAATCTGTGGACATCAAAGTCATGGCTCGTCTAGCCAGGAGCACCCAGCCAGGCCCAGCCCTGTCTGTCGTGCATGCCCTGGTGAGTGTGAGGAAGGCCACTGACCGTGCTGAAGAGCTCGGCAGCCTGCTCCAGGAGGCCCACCAGGCCACTCTCGGTGAAGTACCGCCCAGAGCACACGCCATCCTCGTCAGGCGACAAGGTGTCATCAGAGACTGCAGACTCCTCAAGCACATTGGAAGAAATATTCTGTAAGAGAACCCAGCATGAGCCCGGGGAACAGGGGACCTGATAAGTAAGGGCCCACAAAACCCAGACTGTAGGATAAAGAAGCCACGCTCTGCGTCCTTCACTGGGCGGCCATCCCAGCGGGTCTGCGATCCATCCACATGAGCTTCTGGTGGCTATTCATTTTGAAAGGTCACAATGAGCAAACTTGTCATCAAACTCCACAATTTTTAACCACGAAGGAATTTCTAGAAAGCACACTTCCCTTACTATAATAACAGTTTAGCTGAAACAACCTCACTGTGAGTGCGATAACCCTAAGGGACATATAAGGAGGGCTGGGGTCTCAAGACCAAGGCCAGAGAGCAGGGAATGGAGTCCTGTTTTGCCAGCCCATGAACCTTTGACTTTCGGGAGTTCTGCCGAAGTGTGCTGCTACTGCTTGTCTTGACTTTGAGATAAATAATCACATTATTACATATCAAATTAATGGACTAGTTTGTCTTCCATCTTTCTTTACAGATTTTTTTTTTTTATTTTGTAGACAGGGTTTCCCTGTGTAGCCCTGGCTGTCCTGGAACTCACTCTGTACATTAGGCTGGCCTCAAACTCATGGAGATCCTTCTGCCTCTGCCTCCTGAGTGCTGGGATTAAAGGCATGTGCCACCACTGCCCTGCCAGAAGCTTTTATGTGGTTTAGGAAAAGCTGCATGCCTCACACACATTTTGCTGTTATGTGTTCTTCCTTTATATAAACCATAGACATTGGAGCCTCTTCCCAGGGAATGCAATGTCTATGGATGGGTTGGCTCAAATGAGAAACCCAGGGCACAAAACTTGAGGAAGCACTCGTGTTCAGGGTCAGGGAATTGCTGATTTGGGACTTGCTGGATTTTGAGAGTGAGTTTCTCTTTACATTTTGTGTTGTATGTGACCCTATTTGTCTCATCCGAGCTCTGATCCTGGCTGTGACTTTACCGTTTCTGATAGGCCAGGAGCCATTCTTGGCTTACAACTATGGAAGAAGTGAGACTGGTGTACAGAAGAAGTGAGAAACCTTCATTGTTCAGGAACTGCAAACAGCGCACAGGTCCCTCCTTCCTCCTGCTGTGCACAGAGCAGGCATAACTCAACAATGATAACACTCTTTCCCCCAGCAGTGGGATGGACTTCAAAACTCTCAGCATACTGCTCCAGTCAGCCACGACCAATTGCTCAGATGCACTGTTTGAAATAAATGCTGACTGTCTTCTGACTTGGCTATCAGAACCAAGGGAATCACCTTTAGGACTCCTTAAAGAGAAGCAGTCGTCATAGCCTATCCCTTCACAGTTACACTGGAATATGGTTTTGCGAACACAGAGTTTTTGGAAGTCCTCTGTGACCAATCTTTCTTCCACATCTGGATTATTATGATGAACTGCTAACAGAGGGACAAGACACTCAGCTGAGAGAATCTAGTCACTTAGGACCCGGGCACTAGTGGAACTGTGCTTGCTTTTTCTGCGTGTAGAGGAAGAGGTATGAGCTAGGCAGCTCAGCAGCTGTCAGTCACGGGGGCCAGTGTTCTGGGCAGACATTCCTGGCTTCAGAGCGAGGGAGGTCCCAGTAACAGCAGCATCTGAGAACACATCCACATCTAAGTTTGTGAGATCAGTATTGCTTGCACTCCAGGGATAGAATTCCAATGATCTCAGTGGCTTGGACCTCGGTGACTTCCAAGTTATTTCCCCTGAACACTCTCTCCACTGGACAAGCCTTTCCCAAAGTCCTGATTTTATTGGAGTACAGCACGATTAAAAACCAGAGCACAGAAAGAACATGTAGGAAGTCAGCAGGAGAGCCAGGCACGGTAGCACAGACCTAGAAGCCCAGCGCTTGTGAGGTAGAGGGATCTCTGTGAATTCAAGGCCAGTGAGAGCCTGTCAAAGAAAGAGGGTGAAGAGGGAGGGAGGGGAGGAGGGAGGGAAGGAGAGGAGAAGGAGAACAAGCAGTCATAGAAAATACCTGTTGCTAACACTGTCTGAACTCCTTTGTTCTTCTGTTACATAAAGTATCCTCATTTTCTCTCTTTTTTTGTTTTGTTGTTTTTTTGAGACAGGGTTTCTTTGTATAACAGCCCTGGCTGTCCTGGAACTTCCTTTATAGAGATCAGCCTGCCTCTGCCTCCTGAGTGCTAGAATTAAAGGCGTGTGCCATCACCACCCAGCCTTCATTTTCTTTTAGAAAAAACATGGGTAATGTTCAGTATGACCTGTGACTCTGGCAGGGATAACCAGACCATCTTACTATCTTGACCATTATTGATTGGTTCAGGGATAAACACATGACCTGGTCAAAAGCAATAAGATGCACTAAGACTTTCTCTGTAACTTTCAGGAAAGAGGGATTTCTCTTTTCTCCTGGTCTTGCATCTTGATCTAGCATCATCACTGTGGAATTCTGCCTCTGAAGAATGATGCCCACACCACAGAAGGTCAGGACAAGAGGTGATGATGACACTTGGGTCACATGAGTTTGGGTCCCTAGATCTAGACTGGCAAGTACTACTGAGGGCTAATACTCCCACACAGGCTGATGAATTCTATTTCACCTAGATTACTGTGGGCTTGTTGCCACTCACTTTCAAGCACTCATTTCCAAACTGACTCCTAGGACTCTTTTGAGAGAGATAAGAATTCTCCCACAGGCATCACATGGCCTGGAGTCTGTTCTGTATCCATGTCCATCGGGCTCTTCACGTTCTGTACATTAAGCTCTCACACTTCACAGTGCCTTCCACTTTCCTCTTCACGTCTCTTTCCCTGACCTCAGTCTGGGCCACACGACACATACTCACAGCATCTTGTGTCCTTTAGACTATTTATCATTAAGTGTTACAGAATAAGGAACATGACAGTTAGTTTTATAATGTCTCTGGCTAGAATATAAAGTCCATGTGGACAGGATAAATGTGCAATGAATATTCCGTAAAAGAAGGAACGGATATCCTGGCCTGGTGACACATGCCTTTAATCCCATAATTCTAGTGGTATGGGGCAGGCAGATTAGCAAACACCAGGCTAGCCAGGGCTACATCATGAGACCTTGTTTCAAATAACAACAACACTATATAAACAACAACAACAACAACAAAACCAAAATGAGCAAACAAAGAAGGAATGTATAAAGATATATGAAAAGTAATCTGTATATTCCCATGTAAGGATAATGTAGACTTCCCCAGGGGTTCTGGAACAACAATTTATCTCTCCTTGGAACAAATCAGAATAAGAAAGTCAACTAAATTCTAAGTAAAATAAGGATAAAATAAAGCTTATTAAACATAAAAGTAAAAACGAAATTCAATTAATTTTAAGCATTAATAGTAGATAAAAAGCAGCAAATGGTAAAAGGCATAAGAAACAGCTTAGTAGGTGAGGTGAGAAAGGGATGACCCTGCTCAACAGGAAGGGACAGGTCACGTGTCTCGCAGGAGCTGGAAGGAAGGCTGTAACATCAAGGTGATGAGTAAGTGGACAAAATGAACTGCTTAAAAGAAGCAGATGCACTTAAAACATTTAAAAAAACTTTCTTATTCACTTTTATGTGTGAGAATTTAACTGGATTTATAATAAACATTTCTGAATTGAGACTAAAATTATCTGTCGAGAATGAAATCCCAGAGTAAATATTCTCCTTCCTGAGGATTGTAAGAAAGGAGGCAGCCATGACCTGAGCTAAAACCCAGCTTGCAGATGAAGAGGCCTCCAGAAACCAGAGGCTCCGGGTTCCACCAGCAACAGTTTCGAGGTCTTGTTCTCTAAGCCTGGGAAAGTTACTTAGGTTTGTCTTTCCTTTCTCCTTTACAAAGCATCACAAAACTGTGTTGCAGAACAATCGCGAAGACAAAGCCTTTCACATAACCAGCCGCAGTGGAAGCTCCAATGAGAACAATACAAATGCTTGTCTGCGACTTCAGTCTGGCTGGAGATGGTCCATGGCTGCAGTCTGGTGTCTGTGCGCTGCAGCGACAGTCATCTCTACAGACTATATCTCGTTAGAAGAAACTTCTCATGACACTCTTTCTACTGGGGACTTTTCTACCCTCCAAGTAGCATATTAAACCACACGCTAACAACAGTCCAAGTGGCCACTGGGCAGCCCCATCTGAGCTTTTCCGTCTGGCCCGTTTTGCCCTTGTTGGCTGTGGGTAACTTTCGGGTTACCCTCAGAAAGCATCCGTTCAGCTGTTTCTTTCCCCTCTCAGGTCAATTCGATTCTTAATTTTGGACAAGAGTGGAATCCCACGGAGTTGGGGAAAAGAATTGAGGGATTTGGGTGTGAGAGAATCGTTACTCCGGAGTTCCCTCCTTGCCAGTATATAAGCCAAACAAAGGTTTCAGTAGGAATTCAAATGGTCTCAAAAAGAATTGCTGTCTTGTTTCTGACATCTGTGAAATGGAAATCGACCTGCTTCACAGGTTTATGGGGATGGCCAAGTGTCTAAAATGTCTGAGAATATCTCCCAAAGCTCTTGTTGCCTCTAAGTATCATTACTGTGATGAATGTGTTCTAGAAGATGGTGAAGCCATTAGAAGAGGCAATTATAACATTTCGACACAGCGGGTTTTCAACCGTGGCAACCCAGACAACGAGGACCAGATACACTGATGGTGGAAGCATCCTTGGTTTCCTCTCTGGTGACTGTGGAAGCACCCCCTGGGGCAGCCCCCGGGGGACCCTCCCCCCAGGTTGGACGCTGACCTAACAAAAGCTGTCCCACCTGAAAGCTGACGCTGCCCACGGGCAGGTAGCTGTGATCCTCCAACATGCTCAGGTACTCGGCCACTAAGGCGGCTGCGTGCACCAGGCACATGGCAGCCTCTGTGAAACACTTCTTCTTGGTGTGCTTCTCTGCCATGTTCTGGAGCCAGGTCAGCCGCAGGTCAGGAGACGCCTGGTAGCTCTTGGCAATTCTGAAGACAGAGGGAGAAAGCTCTGTGGGCAGCCTCTCATTGGCGCCATCCTGCAGGGATGGCACTTTGATTTTTATAAGCTTTATTTCCCCCCTAACACTTTTGTTTACAATTTCAGAAAATAAGAGAAAAGATTAAACATCTCCTCCAACTCTAGGTGACTAGGGCGTGCTGGATGCCAAGATAGAACACTTAGAAGTCTTACGAGGAAAAAAAAACTCTGATAAAATATCCTTTTTCATGGAGCTCAGGCAATTTTCTTCCTTGTCTTTCAAAGTTGTAACAGAGGAGAAAGTACTGTCCTTTGTGAGGGGCAGAGCTATTTACCTTTGTAAGCAATTTCCCCCCAAACCACTGGACTTTACTATACAGTAAAGCATGGCTTCTAAACTGTCTCTGTTTATGAATACAATTGCAACAGAGGCATGTGGGAAACAATTCATACGGCAGCCAATAATTCTTCTCTCTTCCCGGATAGAAGGTAGTCTTTAAAATAAACACTGTGTTTTAAGTTAGGGCCATCTTTCTGGGAATTTATGAATCAACCAACTCTAGTTTCCCATTAGTGTTTATATATTTTTTGATGTTACCCCCAACTGTTTTACCCAGGTTACCTAAGATAATGACATCAGAAAATGCTCTACTGGGGCTTGAAAGATGGCTCAGGGGTCAAGAGCACTGACAGTTCTTCTAGAGGACGTGGGTCTGATTCCCAACACCCACACGGCAGCTCATAACCATCTATAACTCCAGCCCCAGGGGACTTGATGCTCTCTCCGGGCCTCCATGGCCACCAGGCACACACATGGTGCACAGACAAAACATCCATATAGATTTTAAAAAAATTTAATAATAGAAGAAAAAGATGGGACTCCACTGAGACAAATATTCACACTTGCAAACAATGCCCTCCCTCCCTCCCTCCCTCCCTTCTAAAGGTGTGTGCCACCATGCCCGGCAACAATGCCCTTTCTATCTGCTCAGGAGAGTTTACCTGTACATGAGGTCCATGAGCATCTCAGGGTCTTCCTGGAATTCCCTCATTTTCACTGTGTCGTATAAAATGCTGTTCAGATTGCAAAGAAGTTCCTCCACCTAGAAAAAAAAAAAAAATGCAAGCAGTTCATGAAGTGCAGGGTGATCCAGAGAAAGGCTTTGCTCAGAGACAGGCCTGGATCCAGGGTGGACAGAACTCAAGACCCTCTTCGGGGGCACCTGTGCAATCCAAGGCCCGCAGGTGATGTGGCCCCGAGATCCACGAAGCGGCCCCGCCTTACACCATCTCCCTCTCCAACAACTTGAGTTTAAAATTTGAATGAGTTTCAGTCATTCGGAAACTGCAAAGGTACAAACTCTACTCTGGGGTGCCAGAGTGTGAGAACCTGCCAGAGCAGGCTAGGGGCTGGAGTTAAAAGGGAGAGACAGGTTGCGTCTCTCACATGGGCACTGCAACAAGACAGAAGAGTAACTCTCCTCCTGGGTTCCTTACGACTAATGTTTACCAGTTCTTAATTGGGATCTTCCTTGTCTGTTTTATACACAAACCATTATCATTCATGCTCAATTATTTCCTCTCCCTCTCTACCCTAGGAATTTGATTCCTCTCCACCCCCACCTTTCCAGACCACCATTTCTTCACTAATCACCACTCACTATTTATTATTTATTTAACTTTTTGGAGGTGTAGGGCTCAAACCTGGGGCTGTGTGAATGCTAGCGTCTGCTACAGGACTCCACCCAACCCCTGGACCCCCTTTCTTTTGTCTTGTACAGGATTTGTCACCACACAGCTCAGTTGTCACTATTCTTGTGTCGGATCTTATTGTTTGGGATTATGCTTTCTTGGTGTCTTGAAGCTGAAGGACAGTGGTGTGTATATACTGCATTTATCAATCACTGAGAACATGTAAATATAGGAAGGCTATAAATATCTGCAAATCACATGTATACTATATGTAAAATTTTATATGTGAAACCGTAAGTGTGTATGCTTATAACTGGTTCATCTTAAACTCATGCATAATTATGACAAGGGATGTTCATGGGTTTACCTGGTTGGGAAAAGGCGTTGTCTGCATAGCCGTGTCCTCTTCTGAATAGGCCAGAATTGTCCTCAAGGACCTTCTCAGGTGCTCTTCATTGAAGTCTGGTGCTTTGCCTACCAAGGATGCTAGTGCCATGGTTACTTGCATCTTTACCCTTGCAAAGTTCTGCATTGGAAAAGATGACACACACAAGAGCCAGTCAGCAGGTAACGAAGGGGAGGCTCCAGACACCCACAGCTCCCAATGCGCCTTTCATTCCAGTCTTAAGCATTTCCTTTTCTCTCAACAAATTGTGAGCTACGCTTTGCACAAGATTCACATTACTGTTCAAATGGGTTGGATGGATCGAATACTCCCATAAATCTGTCTGGCTCCCTTTAAATTTTCATTGCGTTTGGGCTGCCTCCACTCTGCAAGGCTGAAGATTATTATAAAGTTGGTCACAGGAAATAGGCTTTATTGCCAATAGTCTCTTCTTGGAACTTATAAAGGGGAGGGAACCTTCTAAGGTGGCACTTTCCCCCCCCCCAAGGCAGGGTGTTTCTCTGTGTAGCCCTGGAACTCACTCTGTAGACCAGACTGGCCTTGAACTCACAGAGATCAGCTAAGGCAGCACTTTTGAGATTTTTGGATTTGAAATAAGCAGCTTCTGTTATCCCAGGACTGTGGAAAGCACAGCTACTCCAGGGCCCATGGAGCATGTCCTACAGGTTTTTAAACAGTTATGCTTAATATATCATGAGAACCAGGGCCAGGGGTCTAACTCAGTAGTAGTAAAGTAAGCGATTAGCATTGTGGGCTCCTCTGTTCAATTCCCAGAATTAACACAAATCAGATGAAAATAAGACAAAGCAAAACAAAACCCTAAGGAACCCCCATTTCTTCTATGGGCCCATTTATCTGCTCCTTCCTCAATCTATAAATTCTTGTTTGAGGTTAGAGATCTTCCTTTACAGAGTTTGGTATAAAAGACATTCTTAAAGATGCTTATTAACATAATGGCAAACAAAAGTTCCAAGCATGTGTTCTTACATGTGTACAGACTAAGGCAAAGGTTTGCTATGAAACTCAACCCCCTAAGTGTCTACATTTCACTTAAAATTCAGGTTCAAGTCAGGCATGGTGGCACACGCCTTTAATCTCAGCAACTGGGCAGAGGCAGGCAGATCTCTGTGAGTTCGAGGACAACATGGTCTATATAGTGAGTTCCAGGACAGCCAGGGTTACATAGTGAGACCCTGTTTCAAAAAAATCAGAAAAAAAAAAAAAATTCAGGTCCAGATGACAATAACCATTTACAATTCTCATCCACAAGGTGTCCTGGTGCCACCCTGAACTAGTACTGATTAAGACTTTGGAATAGGACACTTTTCTGAGTCTGTAACCTGCCCCTGTGTTCGTCCCACGTGCAGGAGCTGTGTGACTGCTGGGAAGCATGCACCCTCCAGTCCTGCTGTTGCTCTCAAAAGCTGGTGTCCTGGTGTCTTTCCCACGGGGCAGAAGTAAGAGCTACACCTACACACCTCCCCCGACACGCTTCGCATTCACATTCTCTCCCGACTCTGGGCCACCCAGCCGGTTTGTGCTTACGCCGGTGGCTCCAAAACTGAACCGCATGAGGAGGTAGAGGGTGGCACAGGCTTGGCTCCGGGTGACGTCCATGCTGCTGCTGCAGTGGTGCAGCACTCGCTGACACAGGTCGGCGCACTGCTCCACCTCCTCCTCGAACAGCAAGTCTCCAAACTAGAAGAGACACAGGGGGGCATGAGGCAGCGCCGGGCACGTTCCCAAGCTCTCTGGCTGGCTGTTGCAACATGCAAATGTCTGTTTGGACAAGCAAAGAGCCCGAAGGGTTAATGTAGTGCTCCCTCAACAAAACGGGCTACGTGTGTCAGATGGTGGAGGTAAGCGATGACGTCCACTTAATTGTGAGTCACACAGCTGAGATAAGGCTATGTATGCCATTAACTTCCCTGTTAGCCAGGTTGCATTCGCTGGTGAGGGAGTCGCAGCTTTGAAGGACTTACTTGTGTTTCATGGGTTCCTTGGAAATTATTGGTGACTAAGAAAGAGAAAATTATTATAATAGTGGAGAGTGGAATTCCACTTCATAAATTTACAAGATCCCATATAGAAGGTACCCACTAAGGGTTCCCACAAAGAAGGAAAATAATCTTAATACGCTACTAACCAAAAATAGTTTTCAGGCACCTCCCAGCATTTTATAATGGTCATTTTGTCACATTTATTAATGGGAATCAGGTATAGGATTAATTTCACTACGGAAAGGAGAAACACTAGTGTCTCAACTGATTTTTGCTCTCAAGTCACGGACTTTCAGTGAGCGGTCATTTGACATTTCTGTAGTTAGGCCCACTTTTCAAGGGTGAGGGCCACTGTTTGGCATCCCCACAGCGACTTCCTGATAGTCAGTGGGCCTACTTTCTTAGGAAGAGGTAACACTTTCACTCCATGCCCTCCGTGTAGTTTGATCTACTTGCAGAGGGACGTGAATCCAGACAAGAATCTCACTTTTAATTAAGGGGAAGAAAACAGGTGTCCTGTGTGTACCTTGGCAATGAGTGCCCGGAGAGTTGCGAAGCAGTGAGTCAGGTAGGTGGTGCTCTGATCACAGCTCAGAGAATTCACCAGGACCCGCAGGACGCCTCCCAGCAGGCTGTCTTTACAGTCCAGGGCGGAGCTTGCCTGGGGGCGGAAGAACAGCATCACTGAATCACGGCTGGAGGCTGCGCTGATTATCTTAGAGACCTGGCATCCCTTCTCCTTAGCTGAAAGTGTTCTGTGAGTCACCTCGGATATCATCCATTAACAATCGCAAGAGCGTAAGCCCTCTTTCCCAATGATGCTTTTCAAAATGAATCGACTTGAGGTTTGTGCCCAGTTTGGGATATTAAACGAAGTTCTAAGGTCATTTCCCTCCAGCCGGGGTTATGGAACGTTCCTTCTTTGTAGGCATGACTTTCTACCAGTGTTTCAAAGACAGCTGGGGACTCCCCGTACAGGAGGGCTACTTGTGGCAGCTGTGTCTTCTCAATCGGCAGCCAATATATCGGCTACAGAAGGACTAACAAGGAGGATAATAACAAGCATTTCCTAGAGTGCAACTTTCTTAGGACACTGCCAATCATTCTGAGGCTTGGGATCAGGTACACTGCTCTCAGAAATACCTTGTACAGAGATACCATTGATGTGACGCTAAACGTTTAGGGTACCAAAGTTAGGAAACTTTCAAAAGATACTTGAGTCCTCCTTGGATGCTTGGGGATGGTATTTGCATATATAACCCACAATCCTCTCATGTACTTTAAATCATTCCTCACTCACTTTTGGTACCTAATACAACATGGAAACGCCATGTCAACAGTTGCTATTATGTATTGTTCAGGGAACAAGGATGGGAAACTAGAAAGTATGCATATGGTCAGTATGGATCTGTTTTTATTCCTAATATTTCCCACTGATGGTTGGTTAAGCCTCAGGATGTGGAAGCCCTGCAATGGGAGGCTGACTTGTATTTTCCTAAAGGAGAGATTGCACATTCACAGGCCTGTCCTGCAATCTGAGCATAAAACATGTCATTTGTCACATTAGCAGTTTTCTACCCAGTGCAGTCTGAATGTTAGAGGAGCAATAAAGGCCAACTGAGAGAAAGCTTTTAGTCAAGAGAACATTATGTCTGGCTTGTATGGTAAATTGCTTAACCAAGGGACCAGCCCTAGGGTCGCAGGCTCATCTTAAGCCACGTTAAGGAGATGGGCAGAATAATTAGTCCTTTATCGAGAGAGTATGCTTTCCTCCCCAGAATCCCTGCTCCTAGCACGGTGGCTCCCTGGGTTAAAGCCATGAAGCTTTATCCATCTGTCTCCTTTTCTAAATTATTCAGAAAGTGTAACTTCTCCTTTATCTGTCTACCCCTTTTCTAGTCATACTTCCCCTAACACTGAGTTTTCCCCACATTCTGGACGCCCTTCCCTGCCACGTGACTGCTTGTGTGTGTCTGGCCTCTCTCTGTGCCAGCTTAAACGGCAGAGCTGTCTTTCCTTTTCTCCTCCACGCTCCTCCTCCCAACGGCCGCTAAGATTTACAACTTCTCAGCCTGGGGGATTTTTCTTAAAAACACTAATAAAATCGACCTTCACTTTCTCCTTTAGTCCATTCTAAACTTCTTTATTAAGGAGACTAAGAACCCCAAGAGGGGACCCCAATCCCTCTCCGTCATCAACAACTCCTACCCTAGCCAATTGGAACTGACCTACCAGGAGAAGCCTAGTTAGCATCCTTGTTGCTGTGCTCAGCTAAGAGCCCACTGTCTACATTATAAGTCGAGCATGCGTACTTGGGCCAGTTTAACCTTGAGGGTCAGCTCCTCAAACAGCCAACTCTTTCCAAGGGAGTAGCGAGTCAGAGAAGCCAGAGGATGCCTGGCATCTCTGGAATCTGCAAGGTAGGCACTGCTGTAAATTCCAAACATCCCCACTTTAGTTTTAAAAAGGCGTTCTGAAGTCATGTTCATGTCTTTCTCAATTTTGAAGGAAGATTTCCCTATTCAGTTCTAAGAACTGCACCCACGAGCCGGCCAGATGGGGTGTGTATTGCCCTCACCTGGATGATGTTTTCCTGCATATCCAGTATGATTAAATTTGCTTCTGTAGCCAGATTGCCACTGATCAAGGCTTCTTGATCTAACTCTGCCTTTGTTCTAAGAAACAAAAGGAGGTCAAATTAAAGCACAATCTGGCTTGGCCAGGTTCCAGCGATGACAACCAATGCACCATGTCACAAAGGATTCTTTAGAACAGTCAACCATGATTAACATAAAGCAGCTGGCCTTGACGCAAGTGTTTCCTGGGGTTCGCGTCTGGTTGGGAAGATGGTCCAGTGAAGTCTCCAGCTCATCCGTATCTTCACTGTTATTAATAATGATGGCAATTATGAAAATAACAAAATGGGCAGAGAAGTAATTATTGGTTGCTACTAACAATTAGGTGAGCCTATCAGATAGTTGCTTGAAGCCTCAGGGCCTCATCTGCTGGTCACGCATGAGCACTATCTGAATGGGGTGGGGGTGGGGCTGCAACATGCTGGAGAGACGGGATGCGACTTGAACTTGGTGAACACTGGGAAACAGTGAGTCTACCTGAGAAGGCAAGAAGGTTGCCTAGTCGAGTGGGGGGCTGGCTGGCCTTCTCCAGTGGGAAGCAAGGCTCACATCCCGTGGGGCGGGGCATCAAACATTCTGCTGGTGGTTACTGGACTAGAAAGTACCAGGTAGGAAATGGGAAATCACCGGGCACTGTTTCTTTTTCAGGTTTAATTTTAAGGAGCAGGTACATTCTATGTACTAGTCCATCTATCCACACAAAACAAGTGAAGCTGGGAAGGCAGAAAGTGGTCTCAGCTTTGCTTTCAACCGTTCAGTTACCCATAGTTAACAAGAGTCAAGAACAGATTCCAGAGATAAACAAGTCATTGGCTCTGAGTTGCGTGCAGTCCTGAGTGGCACGCTGTCATATTCCATCCCGTCAGGCGATCACTGTTTGGTCCAGCGTATCCAGGCTGCGTATGCTACTGACATGTTATTTACTCAGTTGCTGTCTTAGTTACCAGATTGACTGACACAGTCTCACAGTGATGTAGAGAAGGATTTGGTACTACTCACAGCTTTGGGTACCCACTGGAGTGTATTGCCTGAAGATAAAAGGGTACTACTCTACTTTGTTTTACCATCTAAATTTAGGTTTAAGGAAAGAGAGGTAGGAAAAACTGACTTTCCCAGTAGTCGTCCCCAGTGACTAAGATGGTACCACTGATGCAGGGGCATTATGCTATCAGTTCAAATGTCCTAGAGCAGGATTACCGCAGAATTGTTCTTCTTTTTCCAATAACAGTTGCTTTTACAACAGTGAGAGCTCAGAAAGATATTTTAACTAATATCATACTTAGGACAGATTCTTCCATTCTAATTGTTTGTTTGACAACCCTTTTCCTCCTCCAAATGATAGTATATGTATAATATAAGTGAAATATACAAGCTTTTTTTGGGATTAATTTACTCGTACATTTAAATTGACAGCACCAGGGCCAGGCATGGTGGTGCATGCCTTTTATTCCAGCACTCAGGAGGCAGGGGCTGGTGGATCTTTATGAGTTTGAAACCAGCCTGGGCTACATAGTTCTTATGAATTCTGGAGCCAGCTAAGACTACCTACTGAAACTCTGTCTCAAAACAGCAATAGCAACCCTCTGACCAAAAAACAAAACAAAACAAACAAACAAAAACAAAAACAAAAAATCTACACTTTGACTAACACTGTCCAGTAGAATGTACGAGGGGCCAGATGTATGATTTTAGATTTTGTGTTAGCCACACGAAAAAAGAGAAAATGAATTGATGGCATTATCTTTTCTTTTCTTTTTCTTAAAAAGGTCTCACTGTGACTGGCCTGGAATTCCAGGTTCACCATGTAGACCAGGCTGGCCTCAAACTCATAGAGATCTACCTGCTTCTACCTTCCTGGGTACTGGAATTATAGACATGTGCCAGCACACCCAGCCGATGTTAATTTTTTACCATATTTTATTTAACCCAGTACATCAAAAGTACTGTTAGTAAGTAACAAATAAAAAATCATTGTTGAAATGTTCAATCTTGTGTGTATTTTCGTGTGTTCTACATCTCAGTGTGAAATGGTCACACTTCAAGCTTCATAGCTACATGTGGTTAGAGGCTCCTGTATAGATAGTACAGACAATCCTACCTGCTTTTACAATTGTGGTAAAATGCACATAGCATAAAACTTACCACCTTAGTCATTTTTAATTGTATGGTTCAGTAGCAGTAAGTAATTTATATTACCATGATATATTGTCACTACTCCTGGGAGATCTATTAGTGTGGCTTAGACTTGTCTGCACAGTCCAATCACCTGTAAAGTGTGACCAACCTAGAAATGGCAGAGGGTAACTTGGGGCACTCTGATGCTAGTGTGGTGGCGCACGCCTTTAATTCCAGCACTCAGGAGGCAGAGGCAGGCAGACCCTGTGAGTTCAAACGCAGCCTTGTCTACATAGAGAGTTCAGGGCAGTGTAAAGCTCTATCCAAGGAGCAGGCGGCACTCTGGAAATTCCTGAGGGTGATCTGAATGTGCAGCCCAGGTTAAACACTAACCTCTAAAGGAAAGAGCCAAACTGATTAAAATAAAGCTAACAGAAAATGACAGTGGCTGTCGTCTAAAAATCATAACGTTCCAAACAGCTCTCATGGAGCGTTTATAATTGCCACCCAACTGCTGCGGAAAGACTGCAGGGTCATCAGTCACTGGTAACCAGCAGCCCACCAGGAGCTGGGAGCTGAGAAGGAACCTGCAGGGAACTGGCGGGACCTGTGTGGTCAGTCAAGATTGCCGATGTCAGCAAGTGGGAAAGGCTCCCTACAGCAATTCACGCAGCCCAGCCAAAACACGCCCGCTGAGCTGCACTGCTGCTAGAGTTTTGTGGAGCAGATGACCTAACTCTCTAAGCAGTGCTGTGCCATCTACACCCACCTGTTGTGGGTGTACACCGTCACCTCACACACTAAATGAAAGTGATAGGCAAAGAGAGATAGAGGAGTAGAGAGAGCAAGGCCAAGTGCTCAGCCGTGTAACTTCAAATCCGTTATTTCCTCCCTGAAAATGGGTGCAAAAAGGTACTGACGCTTAGAACCAAAGATCTTAAACACCCAGCTAGGGAAATCAGAGCGAGCCCAAGTGCTCTGAGCAAGCGGGCATTATTAATAAGACCAACAACTGGGGTCCTATGCAACGGCAGAGTAAACAATGCATGTCTCTGTGCATCTTCAGACCTGGCAGCTTGTGGTCGCCTCCTTCCAAGCCCCAGAAGAGCATATTCTTGTTCACTGGCAAAGCTATCACCATTTAATGGGTATCACATACTGACTTGCACAAGTACCATCCTTCACTGTTAAGAAGCTATGGGATACCAGATTATTCGGCATGCTTTTCAAAACTATTATTAAAATGTTTCTAGGAAAAATGTTTTAGAGTAAGTAGGAAAAATGTGATGTTTTAGATAAGTGTGTCTCCCACAGTTCCATAAATTGACTAGGATGTGTTATGGTAATGGTAAAGTTATTAACATTCATTTATAAAACGACACCCAAGTCTTCTCATCCCTCCCTTTGATGAACACTTCACACTCCATGAAGCTGTATTATCTATGCTTTGTCATATATGTGGGGTCCTCAACCATTCAGGGTTCTGCTCAGTGAATCTGCCCTAAAGCCACCTATGGCTAAGAGGCAGAGAAGACATTGTTATCTATGCACACACATTTAGCTTTTGCTCTCATATGTCTAAACTGTTATATACAGTCCTCTCTTTCTCTCCTCTTTGGTATATAATTCATAAATATACATGCGCTGGCTGGTTTCTGTCAACTGGACACAAACCTAGACATGCCTGGAAAGAGGGACTCTCAATTGAGGAACTGCCTCTATCATACTGGGCGACAGGCAAGTCCATAGAGGCATTTTCTTTATTAAGGATTGATGTAGGAGGGCCAGCTCACTGCAGGGTTTGCCACACCTGGGCAGGTGGTCCAGAGTTCTATAGGAAAGCAGGCTAGCAGGTCATGGAGAGCAAGTCAGTAAGTTAGTATTTCTCCATGGCCTTTGCTCCAGTCTCTGTCTCCAGGTTTCTACCCTGACCTCCTTCTGTGATGAACTGTAAATCATAGGATGAAATAAACTGTCTCCCTCAAGCTGCTTTTGGCCATAGTGTTTTAGCAGAGTGACTGAAAGCAAACTAAGACACAGACAGACAGACAGACAGACACACACACACACACACACACACACACACACACGGCATATGTTGGCATCCAAGCAGGGTTGTTTTTCATTTTTTTTGTAATTTTTTTCTGATTATACTAGATATGAAAATGCAAATCCAATGTAGAAAACATAACAAATTGTGAAAAAGAAAATACAAATCACTTATATTTTTAAAATTCCCAAATCACTTATTATTGTTTTGGTAAATTTCTTTGAGAGCTTTTTTGTTTTTGTTTTTTTTTCCTTCAAGACAGGTTTTGTCTGTGTAGCCCTGGCTGTGGTGGACTTACTCTGTAGCCCAGGCTGGCCTCAAACACACAGAGATCCACCTACCTCTGTCTCCCAAGTGCTGGGATTAAAGGCGTGTGCCACCACCACCCTATTCCATGGCCTTTTACAAACACAGCTCCTGTATGTAATTAGAGATTAGAGAGTAAACTCTAAAACCAAGCATCTGTCCTGGTTACTTAATGATTCCACAACATGTTAGCAGCCTGGGACTTTGTTCTATGTTTCCATATTCTTAAACGTCATAGCAGTTCTGACTTTTAAAATTTATTTTTATTTTATGTGCATTGATGTTTTACCTGCATGTATGTCTGTGTGAGGGTGTCAGATCTTGGCGTTATAGACTGTTGCGAACTAACATGTAGGTGCTGAGAATCAAACCAGGTCCTCTGGAAGAGCAGTCAATGCTCCCAAACACTGAGCCATCTCTCCAGCTCAAGCAGTTCTGATTTTTTTTGAACAATTAAAAATAAGGCTACTATAAATACCCCTGACTATCCATCTTTGCACCCATTTTCACTATGGAAATACAGATGTGGAGTTGCACTTTTCTCTGTTTCTCTGCTCTTCACCGGCTGCTTTCATCAGCTATCCAAGGGTGCAGAAACTGGGTTTTTTTAAACAATGAATACATTTTTTAAGAGCCAAGGTCACAGCTTCTGACACCTTTGGGCACCCTGGGTAGCTGGAGCTGTATTTACACAGACAGTATGTTTCCTTTTCTTACCCCTGGAAGGATACAATTGTCCCAGAAACACAAGGAGCCTGGGAAAAAGAGTTTAAGACTTTCAATGAAAGTAGCCCGGAGCAGCCGAGCGAGCGAGCGACTCACTTATCCAGCTTCTCGTTAGCTTGCCGCCACTGGGTCTGCTCTTTCCTCCACCTCAGATTTTCACTCAGGCCTGGAAATCGGTCATTCCCTAGGAGTTAAGAAACACACGACAGGAATTTGATTAGCGTGAAACCTTCTCAGATAACCCCAAGTCCAGGGCCCAGCTTAACCGAGAAGCCTCAGCACATTCTTCTGTTAATCAGTCTCTGCTGCCAGAGGAGACAAAGCCGCCATGCTGTCTCTGTGGTGACCTGCCTGTGGACAGGAGGCAGCTCTGGAAGATGTCTTGCCTTTCACATTTCCCCTGAGCAGGGGCTCCCCTGAGCAACACCCCCCCCCACACACACACTGACTTGCTGGAAAGAAGAGTAGGGTATCCAGAGAAGGTGCTGAGTGCTCTCCAAAGTCCGTGCCCTCCTGGGAGCACATGACATTTGATTGTCTTAAGGTGATGAGCTCAGGTGTTTGGGTCATGGGGTCCCTAGGATGGTGGTATGCTGCCACTGTTTTGGGGAGACTGCTCCATTCCAGTTGTATACTCAATGACTCAGGGATATGACTGTGGGTCCCAGAACCCTCCAGTTGGTTGGTCAGTCTGCTCCAGGGGCCTAAGCACAAGGGAGACAATGCTTCCCTCCTCTGTCAATCACTTTCCTGGATGTGGCCTTTACTTGCTCTTAAACCTTAATTAAAACATGGCAGCTGGGGACTCTCAGGGTGATTCTTACCCTCAGAGGCAGAGAACAAGCATTCTACAAGCCACGCACAGGATCCAGAACCTGCTGTCTCAGGGAGTGACATCCAAGGACCTTCCTCCCCACAAAGAGTGAAGAGCTGTCCGGCAGGTGGGGAGGCCTACCCACACACCTGGAGTGCGACGGCGCATCATCTCCCCGCGGGCTCCTTCCCCGCGGAGCAGGGCCTCTTCCAGCTTGGCCTTGACATCCCTTGACTTCTGCAGGACCTGGTTACTGACTTTGTCAGAACTCTGCTTCCCCTGGAAGGACAGAGGTAGGAACATTCAGTTTAGCAGTGTCTCTATTGGTGGAGAGATTTGTCAAAAGAGAACACTTCGGGGCCATGGTGGGGAGTTTTGACATGTACTACACAGACGCTTTTCTGGAGGCTCCTATGGACGAAACTTTATTAGTGGGAATGGGCCCACTGCAATAGGCAGGCACTCTCTCCACGCGGAATGGTCCCATCTGCAAATGCGACCAAGCTATGGGGTGGAATATAGACGTATGAAGAGCGAATGATGCGGCCATTGCTCAAAGGGAAGAGGAACAAGATGGGATTGAAATAGAAAACGAAGACATCCCACACTTACCTTGTACTCAAAACAGGAGACACAGATGAACAGCAGGTCTAAAATCCTGTTGAGCTGCATGGAAGGCAGGTCAGCAATCCACCTCCGGATGAGGCCCTGGTCAGCGTTTTTCATGATCCACAGGAAGCAAATCATGAGGTGGCGGGTGGTGTCTGCATTCAGCATGTTGTATTGCTTATAGGGCTGGAAGGAGGCAGATGGTGGGGGAGGGTGGGGAGGAGGCCAAAGCAACAGAAAAAAAACAAACCCAAACCGTAAGAGATGGGAACCTCTCAGAACACTGTACCCACTTCCTCGCTGACTGGCCATCTGCTTTCAGTAGCCCCGTCCTCCCAAGGCAAAGGAAGAAAGGTGCAGAGTGCTTGGTTCTCAGTAAAGACCCACCTTGGGCACAATTTGGGTTAGGCTAAGAACCACCGAACTGAGCACTGTCTGGTGGTCTGCCCTAGACCCTGACCATGTCCTCCAATATCAGCGATGCATGGAGCATTCCTGTTGCTAAGATCTCCAAGAACTTCTTCAAGATGGCCAGTGGAGGGTTGGACTTACGGAGGAGAACTAGCTTAACCAGACACAATGAATAGTCCAACATTTCTGCTTCACATCAAGATAATGAACTGCTCAGCACGTGGATCAAATCCGCATGTTTGTGAAGCCATCTGCAATGGGTCCTACACCAAAATTCACCCGAGGGTGGGTGGGTCCTCAGGCTGTAATTCCCTAGGAGCATGTTCACTGGAGAGTGCTGCTAAGCACGCTTGCTATAACTCACAACACCAAGACAGACAAGAGTGTGCAGCTGCACCCTTGCTGCATGTGGTGTGGATAACAGTCAGTGGAGGGCGGCAGTGACATCACAGTGAGGAGTGAGTAGGGTGAGGGAAATGCTAGCCTTGGATGGCAATGACGGATGACGAACGTCCTTTCACTTAAGGTATTCTGAGGATGTTGACAAGAAACGAGAGTCTTCAGCTAGAACGTCACAGGCAGTATGTTCCAACAGGTGAACTTCCAGTTACAATACTCCTCACAGGCAGTTCATGTAAAAGGCACATACTGCCCTGAGCAGGGAACTTTGGCAAGGAGGATTACTCCAATGTAGAGTGTGGTCAGAAGGTACACTGCTGAACTGTAAGATTTGTGATGCCAAGTCTCATGTGTCCTGTCTCCCTGACTCCCCAACCCTCCTGGGCAAGGGTGAAAGGGGCTGAGGCTCTAAGTGCTGGGAGGAAGGGAAAAAAAGAGTCATCTAATAAAGAATAGTTTTGTCAAGACCCTGCCTCGCTCAGAAGAAAACCAAGCAAGTTTCCTGCGGATTCTGATCTTACGTTGAAATGTAAAATGATATTGACTGCCTTGCTCTCTCAAACCCTAGGTTGCCCTAGGCGCGCACATCCCTAGGATCATAAAATACAGCACACCAAGTCAAATAAGAACAGAAGCAGTAACAACACTGAGCTAGAAGGTGATGTGCTGTCTCAACAAGAGACGGAGCACATCAACAGAGGAGTCCCAGCTCGGGTGCAGCGTCCCACAAAGAGCCCTTCTGTCAAAGGACAAGCCAAACAAATCTCCTTGGGCTCTCTGGGGACCTAGGAAAGCTGTGGCAGCTCTGGTCCCTTCAGTCATTTATTTGAGGCAAACATTAAGACTAATGACACACAGAGTAAGCCCAGCCTAAATTCAATGGAAGGACGCTTTGGGTTGATCTTCTCTGCAATGATTTCAGAATCCCCCAAGTTCCCCTCTCCGATAGTTCTCTGCACTTGGCACACTGGGACTGGCTAAATGTGACGTGTGTATCTCTTGCTCTTACCATGGCTGTCTGAGCAGAGTGCTCGCTGTTGTCAGCCTCTTGGATTCCTGTAGCACAGTGGGGAGGCAGAGACCATCTCTGCTCTAAGCTGGGTTCCCCCAGAGGTCAGGAGGAGGACACACCAACAAAAAATGGGTACCAACATACCAAGGAAGACAGCATTGATCCGCTCATCTTCAAATTTAGATGATTCCCTGCTATGGCCAGGGCCACATTCTGGTTGATTCCATTGGCCACATCTTGTTCCTCATATGAGCCGCTGGCGCGGCTCTTCCCACCTCGAGCATCTGCAACTGCAATTAAGCATCACTAGGGGTGATGTCAAACTGACGACCACAGTTCCCTGTCTTCAACCCAACAGGTGACAGAAGCATCTTAGTTACTAAAGTCAGCAAGTAACTCAAAACCTGGCGTTCACCATTATGTACTCAGAGAAAAAGCAGACAGGCTTAAAACAAATGAACTGCTGAGCACAAGCTTAGGCTACAAACTAATTTTTCAGATGTTAAAAATAAAAGCTTTCGGGGCTGGAGAGATGGCTCAGCGGTTAAGAGCACTGACTGCTCTTCTAGAGGTCCTGAGTTCAATTCCCAGCAACCATCTATAATGGGATCTGATGCCCTCTTCTGGCATGCAGGGACACACACAGGCAGAACATTGCATATATAATAAATAAATCTTAAAAAAATAAAAGCTTTCAAAGTTTTGTAATACTTCTGTGTGTTCTGTTCTGTATTTAAAATAATACTGTTGATTTTAAATAATGATCCAATAAAATGGAACCTGTAACTTCAGAATAAGTACCTTGTAGAATAATAATGCTATTATAATAAATCATGCACTGAGATTGTTTCAAAAGTCAAAGCAAATGCTAATTTATTACATATTATTATAGTATACATTATATTATTATAATGCCACACAGCAGACATATCTACATTTACAGAAAAGCCACACTTGTCAAAGGTCACTTACTGAACAGATGAGACTTAAGTCTGAATTTAGACTTTAATTTTATTTTATTTTTCTCAGACAGGGTTTCTCTGTGTAGTTTTGGTGCCTGTCCTGGGTCTCGCTCTGTAGATCAGGCTGGCCTTGAACTCACAGAGATCTACCTGGCTCTGCCTCCTGAGTGCTGGGATTAAAGTCGTACACCACTGCTGCCTGGCCTTATTTTATTTTTGTAATTTTGTTACATATATGTATGTCTGTGTATCACTTTCATGACTAATGACCTCAGAGGCTACAACAGGGCATCAGATGCCCTAGAACTGGAGTCACAGACAGTTGTAGGCTACCATGTGGGTGCTGGGAATTGACCCTGGGTCCTTTAGAAGAGCAGCCAGTTCTCTTAAACACTGACTCAGGTTTCCATCCCATGAGATGTAGCTTTAAAAAAGTTTGTTTTTATTTTATGTGTATATGTTAGTGCCTGCATGTATGTATGTGTACTTCACAGGTTTGGGGAGGTCAGAAGAAGGGCATCAGATCCTCTGGAACTGGAGTTACAGGCAGTTGTGAGGCGCTGGGAACCCAAGCCAGATCCTCTGCAAGAGCAGCAAGTGCTCTTAACTGCTGAGTTTTCTCCCTGGCGATTTGCACGAGGGATTTTTTCTTTTAATAAAGAAGAGAAATAACTACTTCCATAGGAATGCTTACCTTTCACTTTACAATTTGCACTAATTAAAAGTTCTAGGTGACTGTTCTCATCTTGTGTATTTGTGTGTACGTGAATGCGAGAATGTGTGTGCGTGCCCATGTGCAGCTATGCGAGTTCATTTAGAGGCAAGATGACCTTGTTTTGTTCCTCAGGCACTGCCCACTTTTTTTTTTCTTCCTGGTTGGCTGACTAAAGAGCTCTAGGGATCTTCCTGTCTCACCTTCCCAGGGATGGGATTACAAGTGTATACCACCATGTCAGAAATGTTTCTGTGAGTTCTGGGAATCAAACACAGATCCTTGTGTTTGGGATGGCAAACTCTTTACTGACTAAGGTATTTGCGCAACCCCAGTCTCCTTATTTTATAAACTAATTGTTATTGTAATGATTTTACAAATGACTTGGTCAGAGGTGCCACTGCACTTGGAGGAAGTGGGAAACTCAGATGGTTCTCTAAGATCAATGGTGGTGCCTTGTAAGGACTGCTGGGCTCAGGCAGGCATTCTCTGGACTCTAAATCATTCATCAGCAAAAACCCAGCATGGGAACCTCTACAAACCCACAGAGCAAGGGCTACCCTGAAATGATCAGAATAGTGCACTTCCACCTACATTCTCTAGCCCACACCGTAGCAGGAACATAAACCCAGGAAGTAGAAAAAATAAAAAAATTATATTATGCTTTCTTCTTGTAGTTTTAAGCAAGAGATACTGTCCTCAGCATTGACCTCTTGTTGCCAAAAGCAAACTTTTTTTTTTTTTTTTTTTTTTTGCTGTAGCATAATTTCCTGAAAATTATGAAAAATACTGAAAGACACCATGATTTGTGTGTCAGTGGGTTGGCATAGAACAAAAAGTTGTTTGGTTTCAATACTCCTTTGTAAGCACCATGAAAGAAAATGGGCATGTTTATTTGGAGGCAACAGAGCAGCAATCGCAAGAGAGTGGCGAGTTCTGTTCTATTTCATCCTTTTGCCGCACAGATGATGGCATCCACCATAAACTGGCAGATCCATGAATGAATGTGCAAATATTTTCTCACCACAAAAAATAAAATACATACAATTATGTGTTTTAAAAACCTGTCTGGGTCAAGAAAAGCTTTAGTGGCCACTGCTGTGAAGAGTCACCCACACAAGCCATCCACACTAGAGCTGATGAGAGACCTTGTATTCTGTGTGAGGGATACTGGCAGGGGTCTACTGATCTAAGACAGAAAACTGAAGGTCCTTACCTGTAAAATCATAGAGCTGCGGCAAGGCGTCCAGAATGATGCCAACCAAGGGCAGGTAAAGGGCGGCGATTTTGACCTTCACTTCCGGTTTGAGACACCGTGGATCCAGGTCATGAGAACTCAGGAGGCTGTGGATGGCACTTACAGCTTTTCTCTGTACCCTGCTGATTCTGTTGACATAACATTGAGAAACCAGGCTATGGTGAGGGAGACTGTGATTCTGAACAATTCAGTGACAATGTGAAAAGCAAGCAAAGTAGAGTCGATGGGAGACTGTCTGCATTACAATCCTGGTCTACTTTTAGCTTCCTGTTTTCAAACTCATCATGTCATATGAGTACTTCATTCCTTTTGGATGCTGAGTAACATTTCACTGTGGACAGAAAATAATCTCATTTATCCACTCATCCACCGATGAACATTTGAGTTGTTAATACTTTGGGACTATCATGAATGCTGAATACTCCTGGCTTTTGTGTGGGCGTAAGCATGTGTCTCTTGGGTATGTCCCTCAGTATGACCACTGGAATCATAACTCTATTTTTACCTTTATAGGACTAAGACACCTTTAGTGATTTCTTCCTCCCCTTTTTGGTTTTTCAAGACAGAATTTCTCTAAGTAGCTCTGACTGTCCTGGAACTCACTCTGTAGACCAGGTTGGTCTTAAACTCAGAGATCTGCCTGCCTCTGCCTCCTGAGCACTGTGACTAAAGGTGTGTGCCAAGAATTAATTTTCCTTTTATTCCTGAGGTCTAAAATTAAATATATGTATCCACATGGTACACAAGCTTTATACAAGTAAACACACATAACAAATTTATATTTCAGATACAAATTCATTAGATCTGTGACATGTAAATATTTTTGCTCTTTCTGTGGATCTGTGGATTATCTTTTAATTTTCCTATTTAATTTTTGTTTTGGGATAGTTCCATCATACAGCCCTGGCTAACTTGGAACTCTCTGTGTGGACTAGGCTGGCCTCACCAAGCTCCTCCTGCCTCTGCCTCTCAGTGCTGAGATTAAAGGTGTTCACCACCATGCCTGGACTCTTACTTTTCTTGATGGTCCTAAGAATCACACAAGTTTCAGTATCAGTGAAATCCTATTCTGTTTTTTTTCTTTTGTTGCTCAGGCTTTTATTTTCAGAGCTGAAATGTCATTGACTAGTTCAAGTTTATGAAGATGACCACTTTGATTTTACCTTATCTATGCATTTCACAGTTCTAGGTCTTAAACTTAGGCCTTAGGTTTGGTTAATTTTTGCCTATAGTACCAATGATGGTTCACTTCATTTTTTGGCATGTGAATATCAAGTTATCCAGGAGCATTTGTTGAACTATTTCTCCCTCACTGAATTGTTTTGAGTGCACCAGTCAAGACTCAACTGATAAGATTTACTTCTGGATTCTTAATTTGATGTTACTGACTAATGTGGCTATTTGTGTTTTAGAACCATAAAGTCAAGTAATTTCACTTTGTGGTAAAATTAAAAACCAGGAATGTGAATTTTCCAATTGTATTCTTTTTTAAAAAACTTGTATGCTTTTTTTTTTTTTTTTAAAAACTGTTTTGGCTACATTGGGTTAGTCATCTGGAATTTTGAGAGGCAGTGCATCAAATCCACAGGTCATCTGTATGGTGGAGCATCTGCTCACCTGAGTGTCAGGTGCTGAATTCCTTCCACTTTCCTGAGATCAGCACTAATTTGCCATGGAGTACAATCTCATATGCTACTGCATTCTGTGTGTGGTAGCGCTGGTGACTTTTCACCTGCCTTCATCAGGCCTTGCTCTGAAGTCTGAAGTTGTGCAGTCTGGTTTGGGTTTGGGGTAATGACAGCTTCCGAGAACAAGCTGACAAGTTTTCTCACCTCTTTTATTCATTAGAAGATTCTGGAAAGGACCAGAGTTAATTCTTCCTTAAATATTTGTAGAATTCATTGAAACCTCCTGGTTCTAGACTTTTTTTGTGGGGAGCTTTAAACAATGTTGTTATTTACTTAGTTACAAATTCACTCTCTTTACACGTTGGCGTCTGTCAGCTTTTCTATTTCTTCTTGTACTCAGTTTTGTCCTTTTAGGAACTTGTGCATTTAACCTGAGTCTCTAGTTATTGGCGTGTAAGTTTTCATAGCATCTTTAAAAGTCTTTTTATTTCCAGGAGGACCACAGCAATGCCCTTTCTATCATCACTGTTTTGAAGATGTCTTTGTTATGTGTGTTTACTTGTATAAGGCTTATGTGCACCATGTGGATGTAGGAGTCCAAGGAGGTCAGATGCCTCAGCTGTCATGTGGGTTCTGGGAACCGAACTAGGGTCCTCTGCAGTAAGAGCAAGTGCTCTTAACTCCTGAGCCATCTCTCTAGTCCCTGTTTCTTTCAAATTTTTTTTTGGTCATTTCATCTTCTTTCTGTTTTCTTGGTCAGCCTAGCTAAAGATTTGCCATTTGTTGTTTTCAATAACAAGCTTTGGGTTTGCTAACTTATTTATTTATTTTGGTTTTTCGAGACAGGGTTTCTCTGGATAGTTTTGGTGCCTGTCCTGGATCTCACTCTGTAGCCCAGGCTGGCCTCGAACTCACAGAGATCTACCTGGCTCTTTCTCCCGAGTGCTGGGATTAAAGGTGTATGCCACTATCACCCGGCGGGTTTGCTGATTTTTTCCCTAATTGACTTTCCTGTTCTTTTTTTCATCTTTAACTAGTTTTTATTATTTCCGGTGCCTGCTGGCCTCAGTCATTTCCCTGCTCGCCAAACATCCTTTTGACATGTTGTGAAAACCACTGTCCTAGTCAGGTTTCTGCCGCTCTGTGCTAAAACATCGATGGAAACTAACGCGGGAGGGAAGGGTTCATGTGGCTTCCTGGTTACAATTGTCACTGAGTGAAGCCGGTGCAGGAACCTGGCGGCAGGAACTGAGCTGAGTCCCTGGCACATGTGGCTTACTGGCTTGTTTCCAAGTGCTCAGCTCCCTTCAGGACCACCACCCGCCCAGGGAGGCACTGTCACCTTGGGCTGGGTCCTCCCACATCAGTCATTACTAAGAAAAAGCCCCTCGGACTTGCCTACCGGACAATCTGCTGGAAGTAATTTCTCAATTGACAGTCCCTCTTCTTGGGTGACTCTGGCTTGTGTTAATTTCACACACACACACACACACACACACTAGAAAGAAAGAAGTCTAACCAGTACAATAATCACACACAAATATTTACTTATTCAAAAATAGTACATTAAAATTAAAAATAAAAAGTCAACTGTATTTAGAGCCCAAATAAGTGACTTCGAGGGCCACCGAGATGGCTCAGCTAGTAGAGGTGGCTTCTGTCAAACCTGAGGCCTTGACTTTGATCCCTAAGATCCACATGGTGGAAGAACTGACGCCTGCAAATTGTTTGCTGACCTCCACATGTGTGTAGTGGCCTACTCGTGCTCCCATCAAAATAAAGAAATAAACACAAGTTAAAAAGAAAGGAACCAGGCAGCGGTGGTGCACACCTTTAATCTCAGCACTTGGGAGGCAGAGCCAGGCAGATCTCTGTGAGTTCGAGGCCAGCATGGTCTACAGAGTGAGTTCCAGGACAGGCTTCAAAGCTACACAGAGAAACTCTGTCTTGGGGGGGAAAAAAAAAAAAGAAAGAAAGGAAATGACTTCTACATAGGCACAAAGGTCTCAGGAAGCTGAGAATTACTGAATTTGAGGCATTGTGGGTTATATAGCAAGACCCCGTCCCAAAAAACAAAACAAAGTAGCAACTTTGACTTTAAAAATTATTATTATTATTATTATTATTATTGTTGTGTGTGTGCAAGTGTAGAGGTCAGAGGGCAACTCTGTGGAGTCACTTCTCTCTCTTCACCTCTATTGGTTTCTGGGAATCGAACTCAGACCAGGCTAGCCTTGAACACAGAGATCTGCCTGCCTCAGCCTTCTGAGTGCTGGGATTAAAGGCGTGCGCCACCACTGCCAGCCTGACAGGTGTTCTGGTCCTGGTACTCGGCTTGTGGCTCCAGCAGTGGGCTGTCTTTTGGACTGGTGCTGCTGTTGTCAGTTAACACAAAGATACAACGAGGCAATCTCCAAGCTCGAAAGCCATTGGATTTACTGAAGCATGGCCATTCACGGGTAAACCCAAGTGTGAGATGGCTCTGGCTGCTCACTTGGGGAAAGAGGTGTATCCCATAAGCCCTTGCCCCACTGGAGTTGAGACAGACATCGGTGAATCTTTTAACTGCCTTGGCAGCAGAAGGACGCACTGATCACTGGGAAGTTGTGCTAAAGGATGGCGTTTTTCTAAGGTTTAGCCCACATGCTGCAGTCCTGACTGTACTTCCGGCAGCCTTCTAGGAAAGGAACTGGGGATGGCTGTGCTGTCCAAACACCGACGCCGCTAACTAGCTCCTCTCTGGGTGTCGTTGAAGGCTCTATCGGCCTGATGAGGGGTGAGTACACTGTCTCTGAGTAAGCTCTCCCTTATAGCAGTAATTCCCCAGCCACAAGTTTACAAGGATCAGAAACAGATGTCAGGGCTGTTTCCAAGGGGAGCAAAAACAGAAAATGAAAAACTACTGCCGATGTGAGCACAAAAGATACTTGGAGAAATCACTTAAAGCCATGGTATTTATTAAAAAGCAACTAAGAGAGTGAAACCAGGCAATTTCTTGTTTTCAAACTTTGGTCTCTCGGTACCTTATAAGCAACTATCCCAGGGCAGTTTTTTTTTTTTAATTTATTTATTTTTATTTGATGTGCATTAGTGTTTTGCCTGCATGTGTATCTATGTGAGGGTGTCAGGAATTGAACTCAGGTCCTCTGTAAGAGCAGCCAATGCTCTTACCCACTAACCCATCTCTCCAGCCCCTAGGGCACTTTTTGTTGCTGAGAAAATATGTTAGTCACAGGACAGAAAACTGTACTGGGAAAGTTGGAATTCAGTTGAGTAGAGAGACCATGATGGAATGTAAGCCATGAGCCAAGAAGTCAGGCAGGATACTGCCGTACACCCTGGTGTTCAGACACACATGCCGTGAGAGGATTTACAAGACCCAGTGGGTGCCCGGAGCATCTCTCTTGGCCCAGGAAGGTTTGTCCACAAGAAGTGTAATCTAGACACAGGACAGCTGATTTCTTATTAGCTGTCACTTCCTCTGTCCACACTGGGCAGTGGCATCTTGGTATTTCTTCTTGGTGTACTCACCTTGTCAAAAGTGGCCTTGTTAGGGCTGGGGGTGTAGCTTAGTGGATGAGCTCATGCTCAGCATGCGCAAGGCCCTGGGTTCCACCTCAGCAACCCTCTCGCAAAGTGGTTTTTCCCTAGGGAATTCACTAGCAAAGCATTTTCTGTAAACTCTGCTCAAACAGGGACTTTTTTTTTACCCCCTCCCCCCGCCCCGCCCCATCCAAACAGGGACTTTAAGAAGTCATTTTTGAGGTGGGCTTGGTGGTACACGCCTTCATTCCTAGCACTCAGGAGGCAGAGGCAGGTAGATCTTTCAGTTCGAGGTCAGCCTGGGCTACAGAGTCCCAGGAGAGCCAGGGCTACACAAAGAAACCCTGCCTCAAACCCTCTCCCCGCCAAAATAAAGTCATTTTAAGGCTGGGGATGAGCCTCGGTGGTAGACTGCACACCTACAGTGTGTGAGGAGGCTCTGGGTTCAATTCTCAGTGCTGTAAAAACAAGGTCATTCATGGCTCCTCTAATCCCCTTTCCCCTCCATGCCCCACGGGTGCCATCAAGACAGGAGTGCTTCTCCTGGGTACCAGCAGTGGTGAAGTTCTGGGGTCTGGCTATACACATAAGAAGTCGAACTGGAAACTCCGTTAATATTTCTCCCTTCACGCGCCACTCTGGGCGTCCGACACTTACCCGTCCCCTTCCGCATCCAGGGCGACAGCCAGCTCTGTGAAGAGGAGCCCCGTGAGAAAGTGCTGCTGGCGGTACTCCGGGGTCAGATCGAACATGCTGGCAATCTTTTGGTCCTGGAAACTGGAGCAGGAGCTTGAGTTCTACAGAAGTACAAACAGCAGCTTGATGAGTGTTAAGAACTGGAACCAAAACAGCCCTGGCTTGCATTCACAGAGCTCTGGCCAGAGAGTGCATGCACGGACTGGCCAACACGGATATGAGAACCAAGTATGCAGGGCCTGTGGAGAAACCAGGCTGGGGTAGAGCTGAACAGCAGAGCATGTGCCTAACATCGCTGGGGTCCCAGGACAGCAAAACAAGGGGAAAAAAAAGAATAGAAAATCAGTTAATCCCTCTGTGCTCACCTGCTATCAAAAGTTGCAGATGAACAAACAGCCCAGGATAAATGTAGACAGAGAAATGAGGACTGAACCCGGCCCCATGCTATGGCCTGTCTTCCCAGCACCCTTTCTCAAGGTTGCCTGAGCACACTGTCTGGATGCTGCTGGCAGTCCTAGGCCACTCCTGTCCTGTGTTCCTACTCCAGGAACATGGCATCCTTCACCCAGGGCAGCAGAATTAAGTGTCTCTGTAAGTCCTTCCTTGTGCTTTGCTGGGTAGGATCCTGTCAACTCCTTGGGGCAGTCAGAAGAGGGATGTGGGGAGAGGACCCAGCGCGAGGTCAACATGGGGAGGTCATAGGACTCATTCCATAGAACAAATTACAGCAGGCAGATGATGTATTTGGCATTAGTCCTTGTAAGTCACGTGTGTCCCAAGTCATATTATGGTGGTCATGTAGCTAACTTCCAGTATACCATCTGGAACAGATAGCTAAGCCAACTTCCTCTTATTTTTACTACTACAATTGTTATTATTACTATTATTAAAAATGAGCCTTCATACATTGCTCAGGCTGACCTAGAACTCTTGGGCTCAGGCGATCCTCCCCGCTCAGCCTCTGAGTCCTGGAACTACAGGTGCCCATCACTGTGCCTCACGTTAACAAGAGATTAAGTAGACAAGCCTCACCTTTGTGCTAGTATCAAGTATATATAGCAGAATGGAATCTAACACTATTCCTGGGATATCATGCCTGCTGCTCTGAACATCTGACTGGTTTTCCACATACAGAATGTGACTGTAAAATAACGTTTCCTTAAGGGTTTTCTAGAGGACACTAATTCCTCAAGAAACCTATGGGGGAAGGGGAGTGAGGTCATTTCCACAGTCGAATCACGTGGGAATCATTACTTCTCATCACCCTCCCTCTCCAGCACCTCTTCCTTTCTGAGCCCTTTGACAAAAAAACAAAAAACAAAAAACAAACAACAACAACAACAACAAACAAACAAATAAAAAAATGAGATTAACAAAGAGTTTCCAAAACTCACTTGACTTTGGAACCTTGTACTTGCAAATATATCAAACCTGTATTTACATAAGACATTGTATAATAATCAGTTAATGCCGACAAAAGAGGACTTGAGACTTATCTAAGTTTCTTCATTTCTCTAGACTTACAGATTCCTTCCTATATAGTTAGCCTCATGAGGGATCCTTGAGCCAAATTACTTGATTTGTCAATCATCAGATGCTACAGCTTCAGGGTAGCCTGTTGCCCGTATCTGGATCAATTGTTCTAGTTTGAATAGCTTGATTTTTCCTCTAATTAGTAAGACCAACATTTATAGGCGATGCATAATTGAACTAAGGTAATTAATAAAACAGCTTAGTGGATGACCTGAGAGGATATGGAGGGGCTGGGAGACGCTGGAGCGGTATCTGAAGTATTCATGAAGAGGAGGTTCAGGTTGAGGTAATGCTCGTGGCTACAGAGGATTCGCAGGAACTCCAGCCGCATGGAGATGAGCGTTGGAAGGGTATTGAGCTTGGCTGATAGCTGGAAGGAAATGCACAGAAAGAAATGCTTGGCGTAGAATAACTGGACTCGAGTTTAACAGACACTAACACGTTCTTTCTCGGCACAGTAAGATAGCAATTTGAGCAAAGGTTAATCTGAGCAACGGCTGTCATTCTGGGAGCCTCAGTCAGCAGCCCCAAGTGAGAACTCTTGTCCCCCCCTCACAGTGTCTAATCAATGCCACAGCAAACGTGTAGAAAATAAGCTTGGGATAGGCATGTCTTCAGCAGGGCACAACTGAACACATTTTCTGACAGCTCTACTGTGTCTAAGAGGCTAAGCTAAACACTGCCACCAAAAAGTGACAAAGTAACAGTTGAGGAAGGCATTGGGCAGGGCAGGTGGCTGTGGCTGTGGGTGGTTTTACTTCCATCCTGAAAGAAAAATGGCCCTTCCCGCACAGCTATTCATGTCCCGCTGTTCTGGGATCACCTTTCCCTGTGTGCATCTTAAGGCTTTGAAAACAGATGGATTTGTATTTGACATGCACACAGTGCCCTGGAACCCAGCGCTTCTGAAGTATTCGCTGTTATTTATTCTGGTGGGATCTGCCACAGGGGCAGGCAGTTGGAGGTGGAGGATGGGGATGCCTCCTTAGGATTCTCTTCTTACCCAGGACATCCCTGGGGAAACTCAGGGGTCAATGTAGTTTGGGTGGCAAGGGGTGTTATATAAATAAGGCAGGGGACCGTCTCTGTGTCTACTCTTGAGTTGTGTACACACTGCCTGAGAACCGACACGTCGCCACACCAGCGCACACCAAACTTGACTTTACACATTCAATTATTTGAAAACTAGCCCCAGATAGGTTTTTTTGAGCACTTAAGGGAATTTCTAATGAAAAATAAGTAATTCCCTATAATGATTTGAATGAATATGAGAAACAGAATAAAGTGATACAAACCTTAGTAATTTAGGATTTACTTTTATAAAAGTGTGTTGACAAATATTAAGTGTTATATGTGTTTTGAACATGGTGACATATAAAACAAAACACATTCTAACAATAAATCTGATATGCTATGCCCCATTCAGATTTAGACAGAGAAAATTTCATATTTTATTAAAAGAATTTAAAAATCATCAATGCTTATGACATATATTAATAGTTATTACCAAAATCTCCATAGTATTTAAAGGGCTCATATTAAAATCAGTTATTTTTTTTTCTTTTTCTTTTTGAAGACAGAGTTTCTCTGTGTAACAGGCCTGGATGTTCTGGAACTTGTTTTGTAGACCAGGCTGGCCTTGGACTCATAGAGATCCACCTGCCTGAGCTTCCCTGAGTGCTGGGATTGAAGGTGTGTGCCACCAGCACCCAGAAGGCTCTCTTTTCTTGACCATCCTAAAATTTGTCAGTTTGAATTAATCTCCAAATTTTCAAGCATGGAAGTTTATGAATAGACTCCCCAATAAAGTTTTAAAACAGATAATTTTGTTTAGTTAGGACAGAAATGTCTTCAACTTTCAGATATTTGAAAAAAAATAACCTGACCAAACATATAAAGTATTGTGGATCAAATAATTTCTTAATACAAATATTAATAGATCTATCAATTTTAAAATAAAATTTTGAAAGCATTAAAGACCATTTTTATTTTATAATTATAAAATAATGCATTTATGTAGTGGAAGAAGACCACAAGGAAACTTTAGAAGAAATTCAAACTACTTTAACCTCACAAATAAGAAATCTGCAGGTTGCCGGGCGTGGTGGTGCACGCCTTTAATCCCAGCACTCGAGAGGCAGAGCCAGGTGGATCTCTATGAGTTCGAGGCCAGCCTGGGCTACCAAGTGAGCTTCAGGAAAGGCGCAAAGCTACGCAGAGAAACTCTGTCTCGAAAAACAAAAAAAAAAAAAAAAAAAAAAAAAAAAAAAAAAAAAAAAAAAAAATATGCAGGTTAAGGAATTATTAATATATCTTTAAAATATGCCTTATTTGTAATCTCAAATGCACATTAGCTGTTTGATATATAATTTAATACTTAAAAGCATTGCAGCTAAATTATTTAATAATATTGCTAGAATGCTAACCCTCTTGTTAGATATAACATACTCTATAGTTTTCAATTAAGAAGAAATCACTTGATAGGGATCTTCTGCCCTTTTTTTTTTTTGAGATAAGGTTTTACTTGGCTGTCCTGAAACTCTCTACATAGACCAGGCTGGCCTTGAACTCACAGAGATCTGCATGCCTCTGCCTCTGTGAATGCTGGGATTGAAGTTAGCCACTTGATAGTTTTAATCAGAATTTATGTTGACTAATGAGCAATTTATTAAGTGTTTTAAATTATGTAGGCACCAACAGTATCTGCTAAGTGCTCACTGTGCAGTTCTGTGCATTAGTAGCCCAAGCCAAGAACCCGACAGATCTCTGTGCGGCTGCATCACATTTCCTGTGTGGAACTGAGCAACAGCGATGGGGTTCCCAAAGACAGCCGGCTTCCTGTATTCCCTTTTCAGGAGCAGCTCAAACGGGCTGCAGAGGTGACTCCGCTGTTAAAGGCTAGGCTCTCAACCAAAACGTCAGGGGCAGCTCAAACCCAGACTTCCGGCCTTCAGCACCTACTCTGCAGAGCTCGCGCGCCCTCACTGCACAGCTGTTTCCTCCTGGGAAGGCAGAGCCTTGCAGTCGTGAGGAGCTTACAGCCCCTCCAGTTCTCTGACCCAGATTCCCCACTGTGCTGCCCAGCAACCTCACCTGTCAGGCACGCGCGCACGCGCGCACGCGCGCACGCGCACACGCGCACACGCGCACACGCCCCACATGCACACCGCCTCCACATGCACACAAGCCTGGCCACTTCTTCAGACGTTCCTGACTCCCCTGCAGGGCGGTGGCCCCTCACTGGAAGCCTCTGAACCGTCCCACTGGGAACGGCTTTTCCGCTCCTGCAGCCCAGTGACTCTCCTGTCTCTCCTCATGACATCTTTCTTCTGGATAAGGTGCCCTGGCCCCCAAAGCTCCACAGAGGAGAGCCCTGGCCATTTACAAACAAGGAGAGGAGAGTCCTAGAAACAGAAGTGTGTAAAGCTGTAACATCACTAATTATTGGGAGCGATGATGGTGGTGATGACAGCCTGTGGGGGGAGGGGACAGTTGTGGGGGCTGTGGTACAAGCAGTGGACATGGTGGCTGCGGTGAAGAGATACGGAAGAAGAGGAGCAGCCACAGTAACCGCTGTTTATGTTCTTATTGCGAGGACATTCTGAAGGGAACACTCACAAGAGAATTACACTCAACACTTGGGGAGAAAGCTGGGTGGGGTGGCACACGTCTTTAATCTCAGCACTCGGGAGGCAGAGGCAGGCCCATCTCCAGGAGTTTGAGGCCAGCCTGGTCTACATAGTTCCAGGGCAGCCAGGACTACATAGTGAGATCCTGTCTCAAAACAAAACAACCTCTGGGGAAGAGTTAACACTGATACGTTGTTGTGCTGCATTAAAAAATACATGCTTTGTGCTCCTGGGAATTCAATATCTGAGTTCATCGGCTTTCTTTTTTGTTTTTGTTTTTTCAAGACAGATTTCTCTGTGTAACAGTCCTGGCTGTCCTGGAACTTGCTTTTTAGACCAGGCTGGCCTTGAACCCACTGAGATCCACCTGCCTCTGCCTTCCAAGTGCTGGGATTAAAGGCATGCGCCACCACCGCCTGGCTTCATTGGCTTTCTAAACATTAGAACCCCATAACCACAATTTAATAGTCCTAATAAGTGAAAAGAAGCCTTATATTTTGGTCTCTCCCCTCCTCTGTGTGTGTGCGTGTGTGCGTGTGCGCTCGCGTGTGCATGTGCATATGTGTGAGTTGATATCAGGTGCTTCTTCTATAGCTTTCCAACAAGCCCCTGGGCTCTGCCTATCTCTGCTTATCTCCACTTCCAATCTGTCTCCGGAGTACTGAGGTAAGCACTGAGTACTGAGGTGGGTGCCGGGGCTCCGAACTCAGGTCCTCACGACTGTACAGCAAGCACTTTATCTACTGAGCCATCTTCCCAGTCCCAAACCTTGAATGCTGTGATCCAAGATTAAACACATCATCCTGTAACTTCTCGTATACGTTAACTGGGAGAAGTCATGTCGCTAAGCAATTTCAGTCTCCTTAAACTGGCCTGCTGACTGCTGTGATACACGCTCCGGGAATCCAGGCGCTCAGTGTGGCTGGACAGCTTGCACACGGCACAGACGGGGTGCAAGTCCACCATGTGTGGGTCACCTGAAGGAAGCAACACCCTGTGACAGTGAGCAGCAGCCAGTCAGAGGGAAGGGGCTGACGCGGCAGCTCCCAGAGGCACTCACCTGGTTGCAGTAATGCTTGATGAGGTTGAAGACGAAGCCCCTGTCCATGAGCGAGAGAAGGTCATACAGGAAGAAAGCCAGGCTGATGTTGATCTTTTCGGCCTGCTCACTCTCCTTTAAAACAGGCACAGAACACACAGATCACACTGTTGGGTCCTGGACAGGAGCTCCCGGGGCCCTGGTGTGGACCCTCCGAGAGGAAGAGCCTAGTAAATGGGCCCACCACCCTTCTGGGTGACGTGGAACATTTAGATGTATTTGTTCCACTCATCTTGTTTTGTACATATGTAAGTATATAATCAACCCTATTCTATATATATAATTTTGGGCTCTGAAATTTATTTATTTATTTATTTTTGTTTTTTAAGACAGGGTTTCTCCATGTAGTTTTGGGGCCTGTCTTAGATTTTGCTCTGTAGACCAGGCTGGCCTCAAACTCATAGAGATCCGCCTGGCTCTGCCTCCCGAGCGCTGGGATTAAAGGCGTGTACCACCAGCACCCAGTCCTGATAGATTTCAGAGTCACACTTGGGAGAGTGAATTCTTCCAAGAATTGAGGCCAATCTATTTTTGTGTGGTTTTTCAGATTTATTTATTTATTTATTTATTTATTTATTTATTTATATTATTTCTCAGTGCTCTTATCTATAAGATTTACATAGTGAGTTTGAGGACAGTCAGAGCAACTTAGTGAGACTCCATCTCGAAAAAACCAGTAAATAAATTCAGATTAACGTTTATTTATTTGTGCAGTGGTGGTAAGTGTGAAATATGGTGCTTAGGTGGAGGTCAGGAGACAGTGTGCAAGAGCTGGTTCTCCACTTCCACCATGTAGGTTTGGGGGACTGAACTCAGGTTAGCAGGCTTGGCAGCAAGTGTGTGTGTGTGTGTGTGTGTGTGTGTGTGTGTGTGTGTGTGTGTGTGTGTGTGTGTGTAAACTCTGTGCAATGATTTCAAGTTATAGACTGGTACAATCATACCAACTGATACTTCACATTTTGCAAACTTTGCATTATTATCATTCTTTCTACATAAAAAACAGTATTTTTTGAAACTCTTTTCAAGTAGGTAGTAAATATCCCTATTTACTCCATAAGACTTCAGGCCGTGTCTCCCAAGAGAAAGGATTTTCTCTCATAAAATCATTTAAATGATAAACCACACTGTAATGTCTTTACAGCTATCCCCAGCCACACCCGGGGGCTGGTTCAGCATATGTTAACTGTTGTTATATTTTAACTACTGTTTTCCAATGAGGCTTATTTTTCTCTGCTTATTAAACAACTTGGAAAGTGAAGACACACAGTTACCTTCTGGGGTTTCACTAAAAGGGCTGCTATCTCCGAGGTGACCACATTAACAATGGTCGTTATGTCATCTTTGAAGCGGTCAGAAAAACGCGTCCTCCGAAAACTGTCCCGTTTGTCCAGGTTGTGTACATACTGCGCCATGCTTTTCACCTACGGAGGAAGGGGACAATGTCAACGTGGAGGCTGGTGACCTGCCTGTACAATGCACCAAGGGTGAACGGCTTGAAGGAAGTCGCTTTCACAATGGACTTTCTGATACTCTATTGGTGCTCCTGGTGCCCAAACTGCCTCTGGACTACAAAATGCTTCTGACACACAGAATGGTTGCCATGGCGGCTGGAGGTGGCCAGAGTGTCCTCTTCTTGACCCCTCCTTAGGGGCTCCTTTCATGCTCCTGACAGAACCTGGAGCTTAGCCGTTCGGCCCAGTGTCAGGAGACACCCCCACCCCCACCCCCAGCAGCCCACATCCTGGAAGACAGAGTGAGGCAGAGTTCCCAGAACCACACAGGTTGTTCTAGTACATGACACAGGACACACAAAGGAACCATTTTATAATGCTGTCCGGATATAAAATCTCCTTTTCCTGAAACTACAGTAAGGAGAACAAGGGAGAAATGTCCCTTCTATATTGAGTTTAAAATCAAAATTGTTTTCCAGAAGCAATTCTATAGTTCACATCAAGTTAATTTCTGCTTCTAGAAATTAAAATTTAAACTATATTATGGGCTGATCGGGATTACGTTGACTATCGAGAAATTTAATCATTATGTAGAACACTGCCTCTGGAGGATATAAATACATATTTTTGAGATGGATCTCATTACAAGGTCCATGTTCGCTCAGCTTCTAGGGAAAATGATATTTTAAGTTTCTTAACTCTAACTTATAGTCCACCAATCAATTAATCATTAATAACTAGTATGATACTAGTTTAATTCCTACTATATTTTAAAATCTAGATCATGTAGAATATTTGGGTTCTCCCTGGTCCAGGAGCTCCAGGGTCAATATATTCCTTTGGCATCAGAAGTTGAGCCTTACAGTTGGGTGAGTTTGCTGAGAGCTATTTGGGCAGTCTGACTGGAAAGGCTGGGGTGCTGGTGATTGCTGTCAACTTGACAGGATCAGAAATCACCCCCAGATAAGCCTCGGGCATGATTGGGTCAACCGGAATCAGGAAGTCCTGCCCCCTGTGAGCAGCACTATTCCATGGCTGGTTTCCAGGCTGAAGAAAAATGGAGAAAGGGAGGTGAGCAAAGAACTCCTGTCTGCTTCCTGACAGCAGAGGCTGTGTCCAGCTGCCTCAAGCTCCGCCACCAAAACCTCGCCGCCATGATGGACTGTATCCCTGAACTGTGAGCCAAAATAAACCCTCTCTTCCTTATTTTCCTCAGGACATTTTGTCACAGTAAAAGGCAAAGTATCCACTACACTGGGACTTCTCATGGCTGTGGGCGGACGTTCTGAAATCATGTTCATGAATTTGTGCAGGCTAGTCAGATCATGAGAGCAGAAAGTGACTGTCAGCTGGGCCTGGAGGTACTTCCCTGTAACCCCAGCACTCAAGAAGAAGCTGCAGGAGAATTATTACCAGTCCAAGGTTTGACTGGTCTACACAGTAAGTGCTCCAGGTCAGCCAGAGCTAGCCAGTGAGACCCTGCCTCAAAGTAAGCAAGCAAAAACAACATCAGCCAATTTAAAAAAAAAGCAAAAATATAAAATAAAAACAAAACAAAACAACCCAACAACAGAAAAGCGATTTCCTTGGAAGCTAACCCACCCACATTTGCCCCATCTGGAGTCTTGGAAATTGGCTTCCACGCCGAAGAACATCACGGGACCTTTCGCACACTAAGGGCAGAGTCTGTTTCTTGAGATGTAAAGCCGTCAAGACTGAGACAAAGGCAACCACAGAGGAGGCAACGCATGAGGGAAGGACAGAGGCAGCTTTCTGATCCATGTTTCACGGAATGCCTTGAGTAGCTCACGCAGACCTAAGCATGTCCAATCCAATGTAAGAACATGGTTTCTCCTAACCCAAGGGGACTGTCTAACCCAGGACACACAGACATATAGACAAATCCATATTCCCAAAGACCCACAACCACACCGTGAGAGGGCCTGAATGAGGGGTGGGAACAGGGCACCATTTTTTTGTTCAACAAAAGTATCTCTCTCACTATACTCCCAGCCAAGGACTAGGGAGGACAAGGCTTCTTTGTTCAGGTGACCCCAATCCTGATCCTCTGCTGGCTAACCCACCCTAGCGCCAGGCTGCTGAACTCATTGTTACATTCGGCTCCTGCCTGCTGAGTTTGGCCATCCCACAACCAAATAAATAATCCTCACAATACCGTACTACCCACTGATGGCCTCTGTCCAGACTGTCAGCAACCTGCCAGCTCTTGTATCCCTGGCTCTCCACAGAAGAATCCAGAAGAAATATCAGTGGGGCTCAGCCTGTCATTTGTAGGGTTTGGTAAGGTAGAAAAACAATTTCTCCATATTGGCCTCTGTGGCCCATTCTGAGAATGGACACCTTTCAGAACCTCCTCGTGCAGAACGGCATGTCCGGAGGAACTGGGTCACCTAGTTACCTCTGGGCCTCCGCGGGCGGAATCAGTGGTTTCTAGCCACACAGGGGTTCATTCATTAAAAAGTGTGCAGTACACCCGAGAACCAAGTGTACCGTCTCCTGTGACAAAGCTATTGTTCATTAGCACCTGGTGGGCCAGCACAGCTGGAGGTGTCAAACTGCCCTCTGCTGCTTAAGCCCTGGCGGAAGTTGTTCTTTTCAAACGTTCTGAGCATCAGCCAGGTAAGGATGCAACAATGCACTGAGGACAGAGGGCCCCATCTGGGTCTGAGATCAATGTTCTTTCCAGGTCCTCGACCACAGCCCTTCTCCATCTATGAATGTTTAGGTGACTGTACACTGCAGCAATGGTCCCTCCCCTTCCCTCCCTCAGCTTTTCGGGTTGTAACGGTGAATGGGAGGCTGTAGCCTGAGATCACTGGTGAAAGTTTTGGCCATTTGTCACCCCTATTGCTACAGAGTGGTCCTGTCATGTGGACCCCCTTCTCTGCCTCTAGATTTCTCGATGCCCCAACTGCTCTGTCCCCTCTCTGTGAGTTTTCAGAATGAAGCTAGATAAATAAAGGATTCGGGCATCTGCTGCACCCTGAATGCCTCACCAATCTTTATTGGCTCCTGTTAACATTGCAGACACCCTGGGGAGAGGCCCTGTGATACATGCTCCTCAGCACCGGAGACCCTGGCGGAGCGCCTCTGGTCTGTAGAGCCCTGTGTATCTGCTGTATTGGTGGAGCTGCATTGGGATCAACCCCACTCAAGTGCTTCCATCCATGTGAGCTTTTGTAAACTACGTCATCTGTGTCACACAAGGGGGTTCTAGAGATAGGAGACGGCGGTAGTCACTGCCTGTGTCTCTCTCTCTTGGGTCAAACAAGTCTTAGTGAGGAACACGCCAGATCGGAAGCAACCTTCACCCTCTCTGTGCTTCTCGGCCCCTTGTGGTTACGGGCACTGCAGCGGTGCTGCCAAAGACCCAGAGAGACCTGGAGGCCCTTGCTGGCCACCGCTCTTCCCTGACCCCACCTGCAAACCCAGAATCGTAAGAACCCTGACTCAAGGCTGTATGAAGACTGAAGGAAACAGTGCTTTAAAAAGATTTAAAACAGTGCCTGGCATACATAAAGATGCTTAGTTTACTTCAGGTGTTATTTTTCTCTTTTCAGGGGTGCCATCCCTACTGGGATTATATGAAGGACAGAGTCATTGTTATAACTTATACAAACTTGTCTTTAAAATGGAGCTATAAGATGCTCTGTTGAACCACTCAAGCTGAGCTCATGATAACGGGGAACCAAATATCCACCATCATGCACAGCACTAACAGGACTCCTGACTGGGATGGGTTAGTCCATAGTCAGTTAGGTATGATGGACTGAGAAGATGTCTTGAAACCCCAAGCTTCTCAAAGAGGCAAAATAGTGACTAGAAAGAACATGTACCTGAGCACCAGCGAATGAGACTCCACCCACCCCTGGCTGAGCAGGCTGGCAAATCTCTGTAGCCCTGGTGTGTGCGATGGGGATAAGCAGGGGTCTCACGGGGTTTCAAGGATGTAGAATATTTTACGGTGTGTTACTTGTTTATGTTGCATTTGTTTAACTCAGTTAAGCTGTGTTACTTTGCCTGTCTAAAACACCTGATGGTCTAATAAAGAACTTAATGGTCAATAGCAAGCAAGAAAGGATGGGTAGGGCTGGCAGGCAGAGAGAATATATAGAAGGAGAAATCTGGGAGGGGAGGAAGAAGGAGCCAGAGAAGAGGAGCAAGAAAGGAAGAGGCCAGCCACCCAGCAAGCCACAGAGTGAGAGTAAGATTTACAGAAGTAAGAGAACAGTAAATGCCCAGAGGCATAATGGGATAATTTAAGAAAAGCTGGCGAGAAACAAGCCAAGCTAAGGCTGGGCATTTATAATTAAGACTAAACCTCTGTGTGTGATTTATTTGGGAGCTGGGTGGTGGGGCCCCCGAAAGAGAAAAAGAGCAAAAACAAACAACAGATTCGAGAGCCTGCAGAGTTGCTACTGGAACTCTGAGTAGTTGGGCTTGAGTTGGCTCCTCAGGGACTCGTGTGCTTTCCCAGCAAGCACGGTGCTGTCTGAGATCTAAGAGCGGTTAGATGAAGGGTGTTCACATGAGTGCAAATGGGTGAGTTCACAACTGAGACACCTTTAATTAAGGCAGATCTAGTTTTTACTTCTTTAATCAGCAATTTTGGTTTAGAATTTGGGATTCTTTTATGAATTATGTAGAGATGGATCATGGGCCAGCGGATCTTCTCTGAAGGGAAGCTGGATGGCGGGCGAGACCGGAACAGAAGCAGGACCTACCGGACATGGTTTGTTTGGTTTTTGTAACACTTTCTGTGCCTCAAGGAAAAGAGGGGAGTGAGTTTTGTTGCCAGTCCACTTTGTGCCAGATCACAGAGCTCATGTATACCCTGATGATGCTATTAGCCAAAGGCTGGCAAGCTGTGGCCACAAGCCTTAACCAGCTTGGCTTGCAGACTAAGATCTGCTTTTGAATTGGCCAACCCCCCAGAGCCCTTTAGCTAGTTAGGACTCACAAAGTAGAGGTGGTGGGGACTAGTCCACTGCAGGTGCGCCCTGAGGTCACCTGGACGACAGGTCGGTGCATGGTGCTTCCTTCACTCCCACAGGGAAGGGATCTGAAGAATCTCATTGGTTCTGTCGGACACTCCTGTGTGATGCTGGGGTCTGCGTCAGGGCACTGGCACCCTTCTCAGACGGGCCTGGGGTGCTCAGACTCTTTCTGTAGTAAGCAGCTAGACTCTTAACTTGGGGGCACAGCATGCCCTTCTTCCTCCCCACGTGGGGTTACCCTCATTTCCTTTAATCCTTTCCTCTTTCTGTCTGAGTGCTCAGTGATGCTGCTTTCTCAACCTTGGATTTACATTGAGAAAACAAACAAACAAAAAAGTCTACTCCCCTTTCTTAAAAATACTATTCACTTAATGTTCGAGGAAGGAACCAATACATAAAGCAACACCACCCATGTCCCAGTCCTTCCTCATCTGTGATTTTACACTTTTCTATTTAATATCACTTCACTCTGCATCTCCAGTTAGCAACACTGGAAAAATGCTGTGTTGGGGATAGAGGCTGCTAATAGAATGCTTGCTTAGCATGCACCAGACCCAAAGTTTAATCCTCATTACAATAAAATAAAAAGACCCACAATAAAAAGAGGGTGGAGTCTGCTTATCATCTTTGTGTGGGGGTACATATGGTGGGTATGGCCTGTGCATGTGAGAGTGTGGTTGCATGTGCACATACCCCACACATGTGGACACTAAGAAGGGCTTTGGATGTCTGCTGCTGCTGCTGCTCCCACCTTATTACCTTGAGACTCCTGCTGAACCCGAAGGTTGCAATCTGACTAGGCTGGCTGGCCAGTGAGCTCTTGTCTCTACCTATCTATGTCCTCCAATGCTGGGGTCGCAGGCACACACAGCCATCCTAGTCTGGTACGTGGGCCCTGGATTTGAATTCAGGTTCTTATCTCACAGAGCAAGTGCTCTGCATCACTGAGTCATCTCCCCAGCCTCTGTTCTTAATGGTTTTTATGACGGAATCTCTTCACATCCATTAGGACTGAAATGCAAGGAGGTATCAGAAGTATTCTTATTTTAAAATGGAGGAACTATAAACGTACCTTTCACTGTTTTGCTGGGACACGGACAGCAGTGGTAGGGTAAACATACATACAGATTTCATACTCTTGCCAAGCAATATCGGTGTAGTTGGTTACTGTTTGCACCATATCAAATAGCTTGCTGAGGCTAAAGACAGAATAATGAAGATAGACCAAATCCTAGACATCCATAGGTGAGACAGGAAAACAGTGACAGATTGTGTGAAGTGAGAGCAGGGGATGAACGGGTCTGCAAGAGGAGAAGATAAAGTGGAACACTTACTACAGGATAAGGTGGTCAGAGAAGAGCTCTGCACATGGTGACATCTAAGCTGGAGCCAGAAGATGAGCAGAAAGTGTGTTAGGCATAGGCAGTAAAAGGTGGCTTGTGAGAGGGGATTTAAAAAGAGCTTCGCTGGGCGGTGGTGGCGCACGCCTTTAATCCCAGCACTCGGGAGGCAGAGGCAGGAGGATCTCTGTGAGTTCGAGGCTAGCCTGGGCTACAGAGTGAGTTCCAGGAAAGGCACCAAAACTACACAGAGAAACCCTGTCCCAAAAAAAGAGCTTTAGGTTAAAAAGGCCAGGAGTGATACTTTCCAGGAACTGAAAGAGGCAGAATGAGGGGGCCATGGCATGAGACAGAGGTACACATTAGGACTATACAAGGGTATTTTAGCTATGATTTTTCTTTAAATGGCACTTTATTTCTAGCATCCTGGAAACCATGAAGATATTGACACAGTTAGCTGCCTGGGGCCGGAGGGATAGGCTAAGGGCAAAAAGAATACAGGAGGAAGACAAAGGAAGATGTCGCAAGAGGCACATGAGAAATGATGGCGACTTGACCAGGTGGGGGGCATGAGCAGACACAGAAGTGGATGCTGATTTTCAAGGCAGAGTCAATAAGGTTGGTGGGAGATGGGTGGAGGGTGAAGGAGAAGAGAATTGCATGTCAAGGAACAATCCCAGGTTTACAGCCAGGCCCCGACACAGGAAGCTGCCTTCCCCTGTGTGCTTTGCTTGCCAGACTGAGCACAGGCACAAATTCAAGGATCTCACCAGAAGCTCAAAGAAGAACCAGGCGTACTTGAAGACCGTTTCTCTCACCAATCCAGTGCTGACCACCATCTGCAGGGCGAGCTCCTCATGGAAATGCTAAACACAAACAAACAAAAACCAGGCTGTGATGGCAAGGTTATGACTCACTAAACCCCCCTCTCCTTCCTTGCTAACACAATAGCTGGTTAGTTACAGAAGCCTGAGCCCAGGATCCCCAGGCCATATGTGACAGGTGGCAACATCAGTGCTGAAATCACACGCAGGCAGGCCGAGGGTGGCGTTGCAACATACCCCAGCCTTGGAATAACAGTTGCATTCTATGGCGAAGACCTCCTGGGTAGTGGGTGGTGTATGTTAGGGAAGAATGACTTTTGAAGTCCCACAGACCACGAAACACATTCCTCTCTCTATCCTTAGTTTGCTTATCCACAAGGCTAGTTTGTTGGTAGCGAAGACTGTGGTGATAGTGTGTTCCCCAAAATATTGTACACCCTAATAAACTTATCTGGGGTCAGAGAACAGAACAGCCACTGGATACAGAGGCCAGAAAATGGTGGTACACATGCCTTTAATCCTATCACTTTGGAGGCACAGATCCATCCAGATCTCTGTGAGTTCAAAGCCACACTGGAAACAGCCACACATGGTGACTCACACCTTTAATCCCAGGAAGTGATGGCAGAAAGCAGAAAGGTATATAAGGCGTGAAAACCAGGAACTAGAGCTGGTTAAGCTTTTAGGTTTTTGAGCAACAGTTCAGCTGAGATCCATTTGGATGAGGACTCAGAGGCTTCCAGTCTGAGGAAACGAGATCAGCTGAGGAACTGGAGAGGTGAGGAAGCTGTGGCTTGTTCTGCTTCTCTGATCTTCCAGCATTCACCCCAATAGCTGGCTCTGGGTTTGTTTATTAATAAGACTTTTTAAGATTCATGCTACAGATGGTCCTCAAGTTTGAATGTGAATCAGAATCCCTCGGAGACTTAGTCATACTCAGCTAGCTGATGCTACCCTTAGAGTTCTGATTCAGAGGGTCTGGAGCAGGGGCTGAGAGTTTGCATTCTATCGAGTTTCCCAGGGGATGCTGAAGCTGCTGGTCCAGGGCCACCCTCTGAGGACCACTGTCTGGATGATATCCAAATGCATTCCAGGTTGGACAATTTCTCTTTGCACAGTCCCACTATATCTTCATGTGGGAAATGTGATGGATGGGTTTATGAGTGGATCTCTGCATTCACACGCACGCGGGCATACACACACACACACACACACACACACACACACGAAAAATTTTAAAAAGGACGGAGTGTGGTGGTGCACAACTTTAATTCCAGCACTGGGGCAGAGGCAGGCAGAACTCTGTGAATCTGAGGCTAGCCTGGTCTACATAGTGAGTTCTAGTCCTGGCAGGGATACCCAGTGAGATGCTGTCTCAAAACAAAACAAAACTGGACAAAGGCACATGGTATCTCCCTGTGTGGGAGAGAAGAAGAAATCCTGAGTGAATGGGTAGTGTTGATAAGAGTAAGGCCATGTCAAAAACTCCAATGCCTCAGACCCATATGGAATGACAAGACCTCCACCTGGTCCAGGCACTGATATTGACAGGGTGTGCAGAAGGTACCCACCACAGTTTCCTCCTCCCTGATGACCGCAGCCTGAGACTGCTTCCCTATAGAGATTTTCTACTGCGGTAAACTAACCTGCCCCTCCTTCAGCATATATAACAAATACACCGAGTCTGCAGGATGCTAGTGTGTCTCCATTAGAGCCCACAGTCCACTGGACCCCAGCTTTTCTGTACATGTGTCTGTCTTTCCTTCATTTCCCATCACCCCAGTGAGGTCAATCCTACGTCATGCAGGTCACGGCAACCCTGAACTCTTCTAAAATCCCGTGTCCCAGAGGCAGATGTTTGAAGACCCACTCAGAGCTATTCTATGCCTTCCCTTCCCTTCCAGTCTCCTGACCGCTCGCTCCGCAGCAAATGCTACATAGACAGTACGTTTTACTTCCTCATCTTCCCATTCTTCAACCTAGCCGGGCACTGGTTTATTCTCTAGACAACTGTTTTGATGGAGGATCAAAAGTAAGGCTAGTAACTCGTCTTGGTTTGCTTGGTACTTTTATGCTCTCAAAACGGAAAGACCCTCATGTTGGGGACCTGCTCAGTCCTGGACAAATCAAGACAGTGCCATATCAACTAAATGCAGAAGCAATTGCCAGGAATCCTCTGTGGTTTTCACTCATCTTACACATACATACAAAGCCTAGATTAAACACACATAGACTCTTCAGTTGTTTCTCAGTGGCCAGGGGAGTAAAAACTATTTCAACAATCAAATATCACATATTTATGGGGAAGTTAAGTTTCAAAGCAACCTAAAGCAAAAACTGGTTGTAACAATGACTGCTCATTACAAACCTTCAAATTACCCACAGGATAGTATGAACACAATGAATTTTACTAGATATTAAATGTCTTACAGACATTCAATTTTGGGGGTTACTTATCTAAATTGAAAGGAGACAACAGAAAAATCTCTGAGCAGATGTTGGAGTAGTCACCTTCCCTCCCCTGCCCCCCATCAGTTCAACTCATCCACTGTCTTCCCTCATTCTATCAGGTGGGCTAAAGCTCCGCAATCTTAACGCAAGGGAGCACATTTGTTTGCTGGCGTGAGTCTGAGGCTGCGCCATCTGGGAGAGGTGGGGTTAGTGTCAACCCTGCTGGTTGTCAACTGTGCACGTGATAACATGCTACATGTCCATCCTGCCATGGGAAGAAAGACAAGCTCCGCCAGCCTTAGAGTTAGCTGCCAGAAGTAGGTCAGTCTGTCTGCCAGAGTCTTAGGGCAGGGAGAGATTAGTGGAGGATGAGCAGCTTCTTCACGTAATTGATGTTGCTTACTGGACAGCTAATGTAAGAACACCTTGCTCCAGAGGTTAGCGAAGCCAGCCCAGCAGCAAAACTCTCTTGGCTGAGCTATGAAGGCAACCCGCTGGCTAAGCCACCCTCTGAAACAGAACGGACTCCCTTCTGGTCATTCCAAAGCAAGCCAACAGCAAAGCCGAACCGGATATGCATTAAGGAGGTCAGAGTGTAGGCAAGTATGCCGACTGTTTTAGTTCCTTATTTATTTGTATCTTCTTGAGACAGGATTCACTATGCAGCTCTGGTTTCTCAGAACTCTCTATGTAGATCAGGCTGGCCTTGAACTCACAGAGATCCCTCTGCCTCTGCCTCCTGAGTGCTGGGGGTTAAGGGCTGTGCCACCATGCTCAACCTTAAATAATATAGCTTTTTTTTTTTTTTTTTTTTTTTTTTTCCGAGACAGGGTTTCTCTGTGTAGCTTTGCGCCTTTCCTGGAACTCGCTTTGGAGACCAGGCTGGCCTCGAACTCACAGAGATCCGCCTGCCTCTCCTCCCGAGTGCTGGGATTAAAGGCGTGTGCCACCACTGCCCAGCCATAATATAGTTTTTAAAGGAAAGTAGAACTTGGAACCAGTGGTAGCTGTGGCAGCCAGATGCTAAACTTTAGGGTAGGTGAGGAGTCATTTGGGGCCTCACCATGTTTTCTTTCACGGTTCCTCTCATGGTTAACTTCTGGAACATCTGGATTACGGCCAAGTCTACAGTGTCAGGCCCAGCCCTTCACTCCTGCAGGCAAACTGAGCTCTTCTGAGGCTCATGCCTTCCTGTCTGTGTAACAGTCTTCCTGTGCAGTCAGCGATGGCCAACGGCTTTGCATGTAACCGCAGTTAGCGTATCTGCACTTAAATAAGGGTCTTGAAAGACAGTCACGACCTCAACTTAAGTAGCTCCCACTCCTGGGTGCTTAGCAGAGCACAGCACTTGACAGACAGCTGGTTTGAGGGCTCACGTCTCTCTCGCCCTCATCCACTGTGCTGACTGGGAAGTTCTGTTGGTTTCAGGAATTCCCTACTTTGCATGGCTTCTGAATTCAGAGTTAAGGCTCATTATAGGTCATCATGAGGAATCATACTTCATATTGATCGCTTCATACTGCGCTTGGTCAAAAAGGCATATGATTTTGGATAGTATTGAAATAATATCTATTTTTTTTTTCTATTTGCTTTTGTCAAGGATGAACTTGACAACTTCCCTTCCCCTAAAAAAGAGGTGAACTTGGTGGTTCTCAGAGTTGGATATCTAAATCAGCACCAGCTCTGGTTACTGGTTTGAAATCTAATTTCTTGGAACCTAGCTCAGATGTATTGAATTAGAAACAATGAAGAAAGGACCCATAAAACAGTTCACAAAACCTTCCAGGTAACCAGACACGTAGTTAAATTGAAGAACCACTGAGTTGCTGAAACGTTAAAATGTAAAACAGTAAAAAAGAATAGGCAAGACTCTCTCAGTGTGCGCCGCGCATGTGAGCTGGGCAGGAAACAAGGCCAGAGAGCACGTAATGTCTATTTTCAATTGTACCAGGAAGACACAAGTGAGTCCTGTCTTATGCTGGGATTATCCTCACACCACCCTGGTCTGCTGTACCTTTTTGCTGACCGGTCTTGGGGCCGCAGCTGAACCTGGAACATCGTTATTGCCAGAACCATAGTAAGACATCCGGCTGCAGTTGCGATCAGCAATCTGAAACACATAAACCATGACCCACGGTCAGCGACAAACTGGAAGGATGAGGCAGCTTCCTGGAAACCACCTCAGAACTCATTCTTTATTTTACGTCTTTTTCTGCAATAGAACCAAAATAACAGCCACATATAAATACAAGACAAAGCAAAGAAGGTAAATTAATGTCCCTTGCTCCTGAGATAATGGCGGTTAATGGTTTAGTGTGCATTGACATGGGATAAGAGTGCAGTGAAGACACAGGGGCAGCTTTGGAGGACGGTGAAGTCCAAGCACCGAGGACTGGGATTCCCCCAGGGGATAACGCGGGGTGCGTGGAGAGCGGCCATCCCACAACGGCAGTGACGAAAATCAAAAACGTCACCACAAAACCCAAGTAAACAAATAAAGAAAAAACCCACTAACTTCAGAGAGAGAAAGAAAACACCTTAACCAGACCAGGAGAGAGTTCAGAGGTCATTCTGGAAATGCTCCTGACTGGGCAGCACTCTATTCCCAAAGCAACACAGCGGATAGGAACCTGGGGTTAAGATAAAGAGAGCCCTGGAAAATTCTTTTAGACTCTTAAGTACCAGATAATTTATGAGGAGAGGGGAAGGAGGTAGGAGGAGGGAGGGAGGGAGGGAGAGAAAGAGGAGAGAGAGAGAAGAAGAAGAGGGGGGGAGAGAGAGAGAGAGAGAGAGAGAGAGAGAGAGAGAGAGAGAGAGAGAGAGAGAGGAAGTAGTAGGGAGGGATTTTGAGTGGCCTGGCCTTTTTTTTTTAAATTTTTTATTTTTTGCTTTGGCAGAGAGGAACGATGTGCTTTTTGAGATATGTCAGCAAGGAGAGAAGGCAGCTAGTTGCTACTCAACCTCTCTGAGCTAGCAGGTTTTCACCCCAGCCTTTGAATCTTGAGTTTTATTTATAAAGAGAATGATAGAGATTTAGTTAAAGCTCCCTTTAGTGGCCGCAAAACAGAATTCCCGCCAGCTGTGACCAGAAGCAGGCTGGTAACTGCAGAGTCACAATGGCTGACTGAATAGCAGTAGCTTAAGGTGCAGCCACTGTGCTGAAAATAGAACAACAGGAGACAAATAGGAACCTGCAGAGAGGAGGGATGGAGTTCAAAGAAGGCGGGGACACATGGACCTGAGATTCTAACTGCATCATCAACAGTGGACAAACCACTAGGATGTGCAGTCCAGACGGAAATCTTGTGGTTCTGTACAACAAACAGGTGCTAGGAAATCCTCTCTTCTCAGAATTTGACAGGAGCAGCAGCAGCAAGAAGGCGTTTTAAAGAGACCCCTGTGAGTCAGTGGCAAGGGGCCTCTAGAGGCCGGGTCCTTCTCTGCATAGCTCGCTCTGAAGATTCCAAACTGTGCAGAGCTCTATATGGAAGGAATGTCACAGACTGCAGTGAGATCCACTAGCTCCCCAGAAGTGGACAGGAAGTGTGTGTGGACCAAGATTCGATGCCAGGAAAAGAGGAGGGTCCTAGGAGACTCGAGGGCTGAACAGACCATGGCAGATAAAATGTACTATTCAGGAATGCTCTCGCAGCTGCCCACAGGCACCCTGGCACATAGTGACCAACACCGGCTACACACAGGCAGGCACAGGAACACAGGTCACCCGTGCACAAGGGCCACACGAAGGTAGGCACACAGGCTTACAGACAGACACACACATGCATGCTAGTGAAGGCCTTTGACCTCATGGCCATATTTACACAGAATGACATAAAAGTGCCACTCTGCAGAAAGGAGTTATATAGTGGATGACATCACCACCTTACTGTTAGTTCCCTAGACATCTGGTGCCAGCCACTTTGTGCTGACTTACAGTCCCCGAGACGTCCAGCATTAGCTGTCGTGGTTCATGATGGCTATCCAAATCAGCATGATGTCTAAAATGAACTGGCCTATATAGTCTTTCGTTCCCAACACAGTGGCAAATGCTGAAAGGTACTAGGATGCATGCCAGTAGAAAGCCTGGTGACAGTCCCTTCCGGTACCCACAGACTGAAAGTTAAAATACTGCCTGCACCATAAACCATACCACACTTTGGTTGTGGCAAACAACCAAAAGATCAATGTAGGAAGCACATAGTACCGCAAAGTTTCTGCTGTCAGCTGTGGCTCACACCAAACAACCAGAGAAGGACCAGTGAAATGGCTGCACAGAGATGGGATCAACACCTGCCCTCAAACAAGTGATGACATAAAGGTACTCCACACCTGCTTCTAGGCATGTGAACACAGAACCAGTAAGCATGCATACATAACATACATGAGACAATCTGCACCCGTGGACACACAGATCAGATCACACAAAGACCATTTGCTCCTGTGCTGTAGACTGTGCCCAGTACCCTAAACATGAATTCTGAGGATGTGATTGAACCACTAAGCTACAGCTCCAGTCCAGTGGGAAGGGAGGCACTGAGTCCTATTAAAATCCAGTCCCACATGATATTGGAATATTTCAAATGAAACAGGTGACCAACCAATCCAACCAATGACTCAATCCCAGATGTACAAGTCCCACTGCAGAAACATAAGAGAATTGAAAGTTCAAAGCAACACGACTCTTCCAATAATGACCAGTTTTATAGCAATGGGTTCCAATGGAAGAAAGATGAAATCCCAGACCAAGAATTTAAAAAGTCAGGCATGGTGTCATAGATCACTATGTTCCCCAAAGTTATCCTTCATAATTGAAGGAGAAAGAAAAACTTTCCATGAAGAGCACAAATTACAGAATTTTCATGCCCACTAACTTAGCACACACCAAAGAGAAAGATAAACATATCTATGAGGCCATAGGAAGGAATAAATCACACTCAAATATTAAATAAGCAAATGAGGAATAGAAAAACATTAAACACAGAAACAACAAAATAACAATAATTAATGTGTACCTTTCCACAACTCTAAATGTTAATGGTCTAAATTCTCCAATCAAAAGACAGAGACTACTAGATTGGAATTAAAAACAAGACCTATTTGTTGCTTGTAAGAAATATACCTCTTCACAATGCCTTACATGGCCTTAGGGTGAAAGCATGGGGGGAAAAAGAATTATAAGCAAATGGAACTAGAAAGCAGGCAGGGGTAACTCTACCAATATCCAACAAAACACACGTTAACCCAAATTAGTAAAAAGAAAGAAGGTGCACGCCTTTAATCCCAGCACTCAGGAGGCAGAGGCAGGTGGATTTCTGAGTTGGAGGCCAGCCTAGTCTACAGTGAGTTCCAGTATAGCCAGGGCTACACAGAGAAACCATATCTCAAAATAAATAAGAGAAACCAAACAAGAAAGGAAGAAGTAAAATTATTCCTATTTGTAGACAATATAGTTGCACACATAAAAGATCCCAACGTGTCCACCAGAAAACTCTTATGAGAGTTTACTTTTAGAAACGCACCAGGAAATAAAATCAATATACATCAATCAGCAGCTTTTCTATATACCAATAACAAACATTGAGACTGAAATCTGGAAAATAATTCTGTTTATAATAGTCTTAAAGCACATAGAAATAAATCTAACAAAGGCAGCAAAAGTCCCTTACAATGGAAATTTTAAAGCCTGGAGGATGATTATATAGAAAACAGAGAGCCCTCTTAAGATCATGGAGTGGAAGAATTAATCTAATGAAAACCGTTTTAATATTGAAAGAAATCTACACATTTAATGGTACCGCCATCAAAATTCCAATGACATTCTTCCCAGAAATAGGAAGAATGTTTCCCTGTCTCAAAACAAACAAACAAACAAACAAACAAACAAACACCCCAAACAAATAAACAAACCATATGAAATGAAAGCAGAAGGGAAGAAGAAGACTGTGTGTGTGTGTGTGTGTGTGTGTGTGTGTGTAAAGGGAACGGAGATGAGGGGGAGGGTATTTGGGGTGAGGGCACAAGCACATGATACACTTGAAAGAAACTGTCTTTATAAAACCCAACGTTGTGTACAATGAATATGGATGGCCATTAAAAAAAAACAACAACAAATTACAAAACATCAAACCCATATTAGTAGTTCTAAGTTAAAAAGTCATATGATCATCTCATAAAAGTGCTATAAAAGCATTTGACAGAGGTAGAGAGATGGCTCAGTGTTTAAGAGCACTCGCTGTTTATGCAGAGGATCTGAGTTCGGTTCCCAGCACCCACATAATGGCTCACAACCAAATGTAGCTCCAGTTCCAGAGGATCCAATACCCCCTTTTGGTATCTTCTGGCAACTGGCAACATGTAAATTAAATAAATATTTTATGATATTTGACAAAGCCAACATAATGGAGTCAAACAAGTACCTAACTAGTCATGGTGGTTCACGTCTACAAACTTAGCATTCAGGAGGCTGAGTCAGGAGAATAGCTGTGAGTTTAAGGACAGTCTGAGTTACATACTGAGTTCTAGGCTAACCTGGGTTTACAGAGACCCTGTGTCAAAAAACTGAAAACAGCCGGGCAGTGGTTGGTGCACACCTTTAATCCTAGCATTCAGGAGGCAGAGGCAGGTGGATCTCTGAGTTCGAGGCCAACCTAGTATTTCAAGCAAGTTCTAGGACAGTCACGTCTACACAGAAAAACTTTGTCTTGAAAAACAAACAAACAAACAAATAAAAATCTAAAACGACAGCAAAAAGATTTAAGTACCAACAGTTCCTTCAGTGTGCTGGGAGAGCAGGGGAAAAGCGTGAGAACAGTGCCCCACAGCGGTGCAATGTGGTACTACACCAAAAATCAATTGTCAAAACCCCTTTCGAAAGGGTACACTCTATTCTCTATTTGGACTAAATTTTCATCCCTTTCTACAAAATAATCAGAAAAACATTACCTTAGCATATATAGAAATTTAATATCTTCATTTTTATTAAAGAAAACATAAAATCAAGGCTGTCAGCAACACCCACAATCAGGCCTTGCCTATCCAATCAAAAAAAAAAAAAACAAAAAATGGTAGTGCTGGCCTCTGTTTAAAACAGTTTTCTGGGCAGTGGGGTGAGGGCATTTGATCACTTGCTCATTTCTGTGTCAAGCAATAATAGCAGCAACACATTTGTTGCAGCTTTTTTGGATATGCTAAAACCCACTGGATTATGAACTTTAGAGGAATGAACACTATGGCATGTGAACTGCATGTTTTTAAAATCCCAAATAAAACATTTATCAGTCATTGAAACTGTCAAGATAATGAAAAACAATGGCAGTCTAAGAAATTATTATATGCAAGAGAAGCTTAAGGAGACATGACTGAGAAATGCTGTGTGGACCCCTCGAGAGGATCTCAGAATAGAAAAAAAAATAGAAAACTGAGGAAATCCAAATAAGTATAAGCTGATGTTAATGACAATTATGCATTAATATTGGTTCATAAGCTGTGACAAATGTACCATCCTAGTATAAAACACTAACAACAAGGAAACTGAGTCACTGTAGCTGTGTTGACAACAATTGAATAAATGTTTGAAAATAGCTACAAGAGAGGACTCTGAGTGCTTCTAGCATGAAGAAACAATGTATGTCTGAGTAATGGACATATCAGACTGCCCAGGTCTGATCACGACACACTGTACACGTGGATTTAACATCATACTGCACCCACTAAATATGTCTAACTGTTCTGTGCAAATTAAAAATTAAAAACAGTAGATTCCAAGCACTTTGGAAGGCCTACATGAGACCCTAACTCAGAATAAATAAAACTAAACAAGAAAGTAAAGAGTGTCTACAATGTCACAGCTCAGCAGGAGAAAAGCTCCATGTGCTGTCGCCCAGAGGGGACTGTCACTATGGGCATTGTAACAAAAGACTCAAGACAGCTAGAAAGAGTATGTCAGTATTCTCCCCACAGAGGAAGGATGGATGTACGAGGTACTAAATGTCTTAAACACCCTGGCCTGATTAACATACAGTGCACTTATTTATCAATACCATACTATACCCAGAAACCTGTACAGCATGCATCAGCTAAAAAGCAAAACAGTGAGTGTACGTGGCCTCCAGGGATCGCCATGCCCCTACCTTTGAAGGCATGATGGTCTTAACTTCCTCGTCTGCTGCACAGTGTGCTCCAGTCAGGTCTGGGTTGCTGCTGCTCATCACACGGGCCTGCATCAGCTTTGAACTCACGGCGGCAGCAGATGTGCGTCCATAGGTGTGGTATCGGGGGTCGGGGATGACAGCGGGGCCACCTGTACCCCAGCAGTCAGAGACATGCCAAGAGACAGGACAGAATCAGTTACAGAGCTTGAGAAGGACCCAATAAGGGACGAGCGGAAGGAAAATGCAAACCTACCAGATGGGGCTTGGAAGGAGGCCTCATTGTCCTGCAGCCGTGAGGGGCAGGGAGACGATGTCGGGTGAAGTGGGCGGGGTGTGAGGTGGGGAGACGTGGGGAGGGCTGTGGGGAACTGGAGACCAGTTTGTCACTGCCACAAGGAACCAGACCCCAAGGTTGCCAGAGTTTCTGAATTCTCAAGCAAGATTAGAAATACGAATATTTTTGTTGGATCACTATTTAAAGGATGCAATTGTATAAGTCATGGAGGAAGGTTGTTCAAAATGAATCGTCCACAGGCATCTTTTGAGGACAGGCATAGGAAACATTTCAAAGTGAGTCCAACTCTGCTTTTAAAGTTGGACTGAAATGACAGATTTATGTAAAATAGGACTGAAGAGACTGAAAAGGTGCAAAGGGTATTTAGATGTGGGATTTTTTTAAAAAGTTCATTGATGATATTTTTTATATCATGTTACCAGACATTATAGTTTATTGCTTATGCAAATAACTAAGAAGAATGGTGGAATGGATTATTATTAATCTAGCGTCGGGGGATGAGAACTTTTTTTTTTTTATAAAATGAAAAGTTTCAGAACTTTCAGTGGTGTTACGACCACTGGATAGATACTGGATTTTGTTTTTGTCTTTACTATTATTCTAGAATCTGACACAGTCAACAGTTCTCCATCTTTAAAGCAGATCCTCTGATTCACTGGCAACAGGAGGGGAGGTCACTGAGAGATTAGGCAGACACAGCAAGTACAACATGAAAAGGGAGAAGGGAGGAGGGAAGGAAGGAGAAGCATCTAGAAACTTTCCAGTGCAGCACTTACATATGTTTTACTTTGAAAAACAAAACCGAACCTTGAATGTCATGGCAGTGGTATGAGGCGGGACCCTGCTGGGTCCCTGTCCCCTCAGGAAACACTACCTGACTTGGGGGCGTCCCTGTGCAGCTCAGGCAGCCGGAACACGTAGTGCACGTAGGAGGCCAGCAGGCAGTTCCTCCCATGTTGGTCCTTCCTCAGGTCCTTGCTGTTGTGCAGGCTATTTGCAATGGCCACCACAGACTCGAAGGCAAACTGCGAGAAGTTTGCTGAGGAGCCAAGAGAAACGAGAAGTTGGGGTAGATGTTCTCAGGCCAGTTAACAGTATGTCCTCATCACTGACCACCTTAGAGCCAGGCAAAAGAAATGTCGGTGGGAGACAGCTATGTTCCAGTCAGCTTCCACGTCCCAGCTTTGCTCACCACAGACATGCTCACATTCCCTCCGTGTCGCTCAAGCTGGCCTAGAACTCACTGCACAGAACTCTTGCCTCATTCTCCTAAAGTGCTAAAATTATAGGTATGGTAGCATAACCCACCACGCCTGGTTCACAGTCCATTCTTTTTTTCTGCCTTTGCTAAGAGCAGTTTCCCACAACCAGGACGTGTCCATGTCCATATGCCATTGCTCTCTAAACTCTGCTGAGAACAGGCTACGCAGTGGGTTCTGCAGATTGACATCATCAGCATCACCTTGGGCTTTATCCTTAGGCCCTAGCCCAGAGCAGCTGAACCAGAATCGACATCTCAACAGGATGCCCAAGGGATGTGAGGGCAATGCATAAATCTGTCCTACAACAGATTCTCATAAAGATGAATCTCAATAATGTACACAGGTTGTGACATTCTCCACAGCAGGTCCATGCACACTGTTTGGATCACACTGATCTGGCGCTCCAAGCCCTCCATCATTTGGCTTTAGGCAACTTTGTGCCTGTTCCCGCTCAAACTCGGCTAAGTCCTAGTGAGGGAGCCATCAGATGATCCCACTCTGTGGTCTCCCCGCCTTCCCTGATCATGCTTTCATCCTCACCTGGAGTGTCTTCCTTGCCTCCTGCCACTAAATCACACTGGCCACCAAGTCAGACCACCCCTTCTATGCTCAGTGTCCCCCACGAAGCCTGCAATGTCCACCCACTCCCCACCACCCCGCCCCGGCCCAGTGATAGGAATCCAAACCGTACCATCCTGAAGCTGTGCCTGCTGGTAATTTAGCCTCCCCGTGAAGGCTGGAGACCATTCCCAGATCTAGCGCACTTCTCTCAACTTTAGTGCCTCCTCCTTCCCACACTGTGCCTTCCGCAGTAGTGGCCAGAGCAGAAGCAGGTGCCAAATGAACACTTGCAGACTAAGTCCTTCATTATCTTCATGTGTATATTTGTGGATTTTGTTGTTGTTGTTGTTGTTTGTTTGTTTGAAGTGGGGTTTCTCTGTGTAATAGCCCTAGCTGTCCTGGAACTGGATTTGCAGACCAGGCTAGGCTCAAACTCATAGAGATCTGCCTGCCTGAGTGCTGGGATTAAAGGCATGTGCTAACATGCCTGGCCATGTGTATATGTGTGTCCACATGTTCCTGTCTGCCTGTGCATGCAGAGGCCAGATGCTGACATTGGATGTTGCCCTCAGTTACTCTCCACCTCATTGTTTGGATAACATGCCTGAACTTGCCAAGTAGGCTATGACAGCTGACCAGTGAGCCCCAAGTATTCTTGGCAAGTAACTGAACTACTGCTCCACCCCCAAAAGCTTTAATATTAAGGATCCTATTTAAAATCATTTTAACATTTATTTGTGCGTGTGTGTGCACATGTGGAGTTCAGACAACAACTTTTGGGAGTCAGTACTCTCCTTCTACCACGTGGATCCCAAGGATCAAATTCAAGTCACCAAGCAGGCTTGGAGACAAGCACCACTATTTGCTGAGCCATCTCACCAGCCTAAGAACCCATTTTAATGTTCTTTCTCTCTCCCTCTCTCCCCCCTCCACTCCCCTTCTCTTCCTTCAATAACATTCTTTACGTTTATTTATCTTATTTGATGTGCATGAGTGTTTGCCTGCCTGCATGCATGTGCACCATGTGAGGTCAAAGGAGCCATCAGACTCCTTGGAAGGGGAGCTACAGATAGTTGTGAGCTGGGTGGGTGCTGGGAACCGAACCTAGGCCCTTTGCAAGAGCAACAAGTGCTTTTATCACCAAGCCATCACTCGAAGCCCTTCTTCCTTTCGCTTTTAAACATGCACGGAGTCTGACCAAACAGTCCTGGACTCGAGTTCACGACAAAGGTGCAAAGATCGCTCCCAACATTGCTGGGGGTGTGGGAAGCCAAGCTCCATTAGGCAGAGCTGTGTGGCCTGGCCACGCCTCCTCCCAGCCCACGGCCCTCTACCTGTTTGGCCAGCGATGACCATGGGCTGCACAGAAAGCTGGAAGAGTTTGTCCAGCACCAGGTGTAGGAAGAGCACCAGGGGCTCCAGGCGGGAGGAGTTCAGGCAGATGATGCTCAGCTTCAGCTCGTGCTCCAGGGAGCTCTCCGTGATCTTCTGGTCCAGCACGCGGATAGGGAAGGTCACTTGGCTCTCCAGGGAGTGGCAAAGGGTGAAGAACTTCTCCAGGTGGTTGTCCTGGGAAGGCAGAATAAGGCAGAAGGCGACGCTCGTGAGGTGTTAGTCTTTCAACATTCACCCAGGAATTTGGTACACCCTCTTAGCCAGTGCCTCAGATTAGAAGTCTCAGTCCCGGATGCTTCCAGCAAAGGTAATGGACTTCTTTGTAGAATGTGCTGTGCAAGATGGGATGGGACTTTTTTTTTTTTTGTCATTTTGTTTTTTGAGACAAGGTTTCTCTGTGTAGCCATGGCTGTCCTGGAACTCACTCTGTGAACCAGGCTGGCCTCGAACTCACAGAGTCTCTGCCTCTCAAGTGCTGGGATTAAAGGCATGCACCACCACCGCCCAGCTAAAATTAGATCTTTAAGCAACTATTTATCAAAGAAAAAAATAAACCAGGCTTCACTCCATAGGCAGAGTTGGTGCACTAGGTATCACAGGCCAAGAAAGGGGGCTAATGAGATGCATAAGCCAGCTGCGGGCCTTGACATTCCTTACCTGGGTGTGAACAGAAGAAACAGCTTGCACTTCAATATTAAATACCCCCTTATGGCCCTCAGCCCACTTAATGGGAGGATTCTGTAAAGGGACTTTCTGTGTGAAAGAGAAAGAAAGACAAAAGATTAGCAATGTGCTTCCCCTTTCCAACTGTTAACACGCAACTTGTCAGTGAACGGCAAGGTTCTACCAACAGAGAACTCTCATAGCTGGGAGTCAGAGTTCCTTCGTTCAAGTTCGATTCTACACCAAACGAGTTATTTTCACACTGACAAGTCAATCACACTCCCTGGCCTTAGCATTTGTGCAGATGCTAGGAGAGCTGAGCTGGGCCATCTATCTCTAACCTCTTATTCAACACTGATGCTCTTTGACGCTAGGAATGTAGTTAAATGATCTCCCCATTAAGCATGGTTGTCAGGACAGACACTGAAAATTGGAATGGATTTGAACACCTAAAATAACTTCTTTTAGCAAAGTGTTTCTAAGACTGCTTGTTCATTACGCTTCTTCCATGTCATCTACCACCATCCACTTCCTTAGGCCTTAGAGAGAACGCTTTGCCTCAAGCTCCCACTAGCATTATGTTTCTCTAGACTCTAGGGTCTGGAGAGATCAGGCAGTGCTGGAGCAAGGAGAGCCCAGCCTGGGTTTTGTGCCTCTTTCATCAAAATGGTAGGAAGCACGCTATGTTTGCAAGGGTAGGAGGAGGGTGGTGGTGGGAGATGGGACCCACGGGACTCTCGGAAGGTACAAACTGGAGCCCAAGCTTACAGAGCTCTAATTGGCCCACGGGGTATCGGACATTGTTGTGAATTTGTTGTTAATGTTTAAAAATCAGCACAGTTCCTATAACAGACCACTTTCTAACTTGAGAGCTGGAAGAATACCAGCCTCGTCTCCCCGCACAGTTCCAGGCTGTGGAGCAGCCTCACATAAGTGACTTGGGGGATTCTTGTAGACACTGGAGTTTGCATTTGTAACCTAAAGTAGTGGCATTCAATAGAAACCCAATAGGAATTAATATTACCTTTTCACTTAAAGACAGAGACAGAGACAGAGACAGAGACAGACAGAGAGAAGACGTATGTACATACAAAGGACAGAGAATAATGTTAGAGAGTTGGTTCTCTCCTACTATGTGGGTCCTGGGAATCAAGATCAAACTCAGGTCATCAGGGTTGGTGGCAAGTATCCTTATTTTGACTGCAAAATTTTTAAATTGTTGAGAAGCCACATGAAAGAACCCGTGAGGGCAATTTCAACAGACTATTTCACTTAACACAGTACGGCCCACTCTTTCTTCAATGAGAAGTCATACAAATTATTAATAAATATTCTTTTTTTCCCAATACCAAGACTTTGAAATCCAGCCTATATTTTACACGAACAGCTCAGAGTCAGAACTAGCCCATTCAAGATCTCAGTAGCCACCTGCTGCTACTGCTGTATTTCATAGTGAAAGGCAGGGAGGCCTGAGGGTGAGGCTGTAGGCCAGAAAAGAAACTGATATTTACTTTAGCATTATTTACCTCCTGAGAAGCACCATTTCAATTAATGTCCGCTGCACCTATAGTCAGATATGGACTTCACTTCATCTTTGAGAGTCAGAGGAGGTAAGTGATATGCCCACATTCACACAGTTGGAGAGTGCAAGACTGCGATTTGGGATTTGGATTTGTGTTAAAAACTCAGGTTTAGCTGGGCGGCGGTGGCACACACCTTTAATTCCAGCACTTGGGAGGCAGAGTCAGACAGATCTCTGTGAGTTCAAGGCCACCCTGGGCTACAGAGCAAGATCCAGGATAGGCACCAAAACTACACAGAGAAACCCTGTCTTGAAAACAAACAAACAAAAACCCCCTCAGGTTTAGACAGGTATGGTAGCACATGCTTGTAGGGAGGCAGAGGTAGGAGGATCAGGAGTTCAAAGCCATTTTAGGCTACTTGGTGAATTTGAGGACAGCCTGGGCTATACAAGACCCAGTCTTAAAAACCATTTTTAATAATTTCAACAAAGGAACAACAAAACCTCAGGTTTTTATCTATGCTTTTGAAAAAAAAACAAAACAAAAACCAACCATAGAAGTCCTACCAAATTAGAATGTGGAGTTTAACAATTGAAAAGCAGGGTTGTTTTTTCCTGGCCTTTAATGACAGCTCACTAGGCTGCAGACACCGGTGATCTTCCTGCCTCACTCACACTGGGAGGACAGCACGCACCACCTTGCTTAGCTCTGGAAAAGCAGTTGTGAGGGTTTCTGCAAGGTGCTGTACACCGAGGGGTACAGGCGAATTGGAAAGAATATCTCCATCCTCAGGCTAGCCTGGGGTGTCCAGGAGAACAGCTTTAGTGTAAAACAAAGGGAAAGAGCCAGCCTGGGGGCGACAGAAAACGGCAGGGAAGGAAGACTGGGAAGGGTCTATCTAAATGGAAGGTCCTGGAAATTTCTTCAACTTAAAACCCCAAAGAATAAAAGAACTACAGGCTACACGAAAGGTAAACCAACCAACACCACACAGGCCACATCTGGACCCCGATTCAGACAAGTATGAAAACAGGATCCTTGTGGGGAACAGGAAAGGTGGTTGCTGAATGGGTAAAGGATGGTATTCAGGATTGTGTTAAATTTTAAGGTCCACCAATAATACTGTGAAGGCTAGAAAAGGAATCGTCTTTTCATGATACATGATAAACTATTGATGATTAAGATGATTTGCTTAGAAATAATACTCACCGAGGTAAACCTCTACTGAAAGGGTGAGAGGCCTGATAGTGGGCTGAGAGTCACAGGAGTCTCTTTCGACTATGGTATTGCCACAGACTGCAAAGGCAAGAGGAGCAGCCAAGACAGGAAGGGCAGGGGCTCTGGAACTGGCATCTTTACAGTCCAGCCCCCTGGCTGTGACCAATGGCCCACAGAGGAACTGCTGATTCGGGCCTGGACACACTAGGAAAGGATTCTTGACAGGAACAGTGTCTGTCAGGAGTGGGCTCAACCTGACTCCTAATCTACACAACTGAGGACTGTAGACAGTTCAAGGTAGCCTTGCCTCGGGTGCACCTTGTGTCTACAGAACAGTCTGCTGTGGTGATGTCCGAATGAGGAAAGCCTCTTTCACTGCCAGACACCCCTCCCACCCTGTTGGAACAATGTGCTCTCAGAAAACACAGGGCGCTTGGAGATGACAGCCCTAGAGGAACCCCGCAAGTCACCTCAGACCTCAGACACACCCTCGGCCATGGGAAGTGGGTGTGGGGAAGCCATCCTAGGCCACAGCTACAGCGCTGGTTACCTCGGCAGAATGTATGGAGTAGTTGGGTGGCAGTTTTTCCAAGGCAACCGGGAGACAGTAGGATCCGGTTTGAAGACGTTCGTTTAGGAGAATCGGCAGCCACTGAAACAGATGATGTCGAGAGCAAAGTGGTTTTTATGGCTGCGCACAGCCCTGGCGGTTTATCAAGCTCACAGCCATCAAACACGACTAAACGACGATTGGATATTGACCAGGTCTCCTTCTGCAGCAGTTTCAATCCACTCCTCTGCATTGTAAATTCCCTGAGAACTCCTGAGATGGTAATGTCAATGATTTGCTGCTCTCTGGGCCCAAGCAGTAGCATTTCTTTTTTTTCTTTATGGCCAGTATTGGCTCCTGTCTGAATATCAATGTCCTGTTTACCTTTCATGTTTTTTTTAAAGAAATAACTTTTTCCCCTGAAGAGCTAATTATATATATGAAGCACTTAAATTTGGAAATAACAGATATTGCAGTGCCTTTTTTCTTAAATAAATGAATATCCGTTAAAGATTACCACCCACCAGGTTTCCATCTGAGCAACCTGCCATTCTCTAGGTAAAGCCATTTCTACTCTGGGCTATAATCCAGACTAGCACATTTTACGGCTCCTGACAGGAGACAAGCAAGGGGGCAGACGGACACACTCTCTGCAGGGACCTTGGCTCCATCGGCACATGTGTGTGTGGGTGTGTGTGTCGGGGTGGGGTGGGGCGTGGAGAACAAGCTGGAAGCAACTCACCGAATACCCCAGCAGACTTTCTCCCGAGGATCCCTGCTTCTGCTGACAGCTGATGTGGTAGAAGGTGAACAGGAGGTGGTGATTCACTGTGAGCTTGGCGGGGAGCTTGATTTTCACTTCTTCGTAAAAGTCGGGAGACCTGTATCAAAAGCACATTGGACACAGATCACTTTTCGGCAAAAGAGTGACTCCCCAAGTCCCAGGCACAGCACTGCCTATGCTTCTGAGCTATCGAGCGCCTGCATGCTGTGGCCTGGAGGCCAAGATGACACTATGAGAAACATTCCAGCACATAAAAAACGCTCAGAGTCTGAAGGCTTTGCTAGAAAGGACTTTACCTGCACAATGGAAAAACACAACTTAATCTGGAAAGAGGATGAGGTTCAGAGTACTGCTATGACCTCTTTTCCCATCTCAGCCCCAAGAACAGGACTGGCATGTGGCTGTCCTCGCCAATGACTGTGCTAAGGCTTCACGTGCATTACCTATTCAGTGACAAGCCTGGCCAGTGTTTACACGAAGCCCCTAAGGGAGTCTAGTTATCAGGCAAGATGAAACCCTAGCTGACATCACAGAGATGTCCCTCCTCAACCTGTGAGGTGTGAATGAGGTTAGAGGGTCCCATCACTCACTTTACTGACAAAATGGAATATACCATTTTTCCTTTGGTTGGCTTAAAGTAGGTAAGGGGCAGATGACAAGATGACCCAAGAGAGCTGGGCTTTGCTTCTGGCCCTCTTTGGATCTCAAACCAAGTAAGAAAATACTCTTCTTTATTTAACACTATATAATCTCTCTATCATCATTTTTGAAATAATTAAAATAATATTAGATTCCTGAAGAGCTTCTCTCCTCAAAGTCTTAGTTACTTGGAAAAATTGTGCATTGTCAACACAGAATTATAGAACGGGTATAAACTCCCTCTGCCCCTCAGTCCCTAGGTTGCAAAACTGTTGGGAAAAGCACTCATGGAGTTCAAAACCAACCCCCACCCCAAACCTGGGAGGTGGTGAAATAATTGTAGCATATGCTCAAGACTCTGAAATATACTCACTTGTTATGGTATGTAATTGCTGTGTACACTTCCTGTAGAAATTCAGGCCCGCTGGACTTCCCAAAGATAACCTGTTCATCGATGGAAGGAACCAAGTTAAGGGTGACTTGTGACTCTACCAAATCATCTGCCATCCCATCAACAGGACACTGTGTTCTCACAGAGTTGCGGTTTATAAGTTAAGACTGAGTCCTACAGTCAGCGCGATCATACAGACTAAAAGTGGGGTAAATTGAGTAAACTGAGGCTTCAAGAGACTAATAGTGACCAAGGGCACAGGTGTGAGACTGGAAAACCGGAGGTCTCGTTACTGTCTCAGTGCACAGACACAACACGACAACCTCACATTCCTGTGTCCTTAGTGAGAGGCTAGGATCTTCTTCCCTCCAAGGACATGGCCTTGGCCATGTGGGAGACAGCCGTCTCCACTGCCCTGGCCGCCATGAGTAGATAGATACCTCATGGAGTCTGCTGCAGCACCAACAGCACAGGGTTTGACTAGTGGCCTTGCTCCTGGGCAAAGGAAAGAGCCTTTTGCTCTCGATGCAGCAATCCAGAGACCAGGCCCAGGGTGTGGTGAGTGGAGAGCTGGCTGAGATTTCCCGCCACCATCCCTTGGCTGAGTACATTGGCCACACACAGGATCTGCACAGACACACCTGGAGGCCCGAGCAGGAGCTCCAAGGGCTAGGGCAGAGAGGATGAGGGGAGTCCTCCAAACCGACCTTTCCTTCCAAGCACCCCCTCTTCAACCTTTCCTGCCACTGTTGCAAGGGGACACCTTGCATCAGAGAACGGGTGGGAGAGAGGAATGGCTTTTAGAAAGTAGAAATATGAGGAAAGGAAGCACTGGGAAGAAATTACTCTGGGTGGTAGTGGCACACACCTTTAATCCCAGCACTCGGGAGGCAGAGCCAGGCGGATCTCTGTGAGTTCAAGGCCAGCCTGGGCTACCAAGTGAGATCCAGGAAAGGCGCAAAGCTACACAGAGAAACCCTGTCTCAAAAAACAAAACAAAACAAAAAAAAGAAATTACTTCTACCAGAAGAGGATGAGGCAAGAAGTCAGGACCTTTCCCTCCCTTCACTCTGTGCTCAGGCTTGCCCCCAACTGCGTGTTGCAGAGGATCAAACCCAGGACTCCCATGCATGCTGGACAAGTATTCTATTAGTAGCTACAATCTCAGCAGACTATTAGCTGCATTCCATTACTTTTGCTAATAGCTAACCAACCATGTAATTTACTAGCAAATTTGGGCATCTGGGGCTTCTCAGATACTATTCTAGTCTGCATTATTGGTTTATAGTTTGCCTCAGGATAAAGATCCATTTCTAAATGGTGTTGAGGTGGTGTTATTACTAGGCTATGCTTTGGATTGCTGTGTAAATGGTCTCACACACACCTAAGTGCACATGTGGGAGAAATTCAGCCAAACAGTGAGCACTGAGCCACCCTCTAACTTGTAGTGTATTAGAACGGCATGGCTCCATGCAATGTGGGGAGACCCTGCAAGGTCTTTCAGTCCTTTAAAGTGGTCTTCATTTCCAAGGTGTGACATCTCACAATGGCATCATTTGGGAAAGAGACATAGGACAGATGCTGTTTCTCCACCATCATCCCAGGGACAATACTGGACTAGCCAGAAAGGTCCCTGCATGTGTTGATTAGGCTATGTTGGAATGAAATACTCTGTATGTGGCTCACTGGTAAAGCATTTGTCTAGCATAATCAAGAGACCTTGGCGGGTGGTGAACATACTCTGTATACCGAGGAACTCAAGATTTCATCCCTGCAAATGGACAAAGAGAGCACAGCCTGCCTGAATGGAGGCAAACACTACCCTCTCCTTACCGGCATAGCGTTGCTGGGGTCTTCTCCACACATAAACTGGATCTTTATTGTAATGTTCCGGGCAGATGCTAGTTTGTTAGCAAAGTTCAGTCTCTGTGGGTAGACGTAGAGAAGATTTCTGGAAAAGAGAGAAGCCCATAATCAATAATCAGTATCTAGAGTCCCCTTCTGCTCACAGACCAACACCTGAACCTGAGGTCTGAAGTAAGGCTGTTGAGCTGAATCATCACCTGCCCCTGAGACCCTGGCCATGGTAACCACGGCGATATCTCACAAAGATCATAGGGATCTGCCACCACCTCAGAAAGCAACTTCTGGACCGAAGCAGAAACAGAAGTGGATGCTGGTTATTGACATCTCACTAGAAAAGAGTAAATGAATACAACAGTCAAGTTGGAGGCAAATGAACAGCCGAGTGGACCTGCTTCTGATGGACCATGCAGAGTGTCCCAAGGAGGTCATTTAAGATCAGACGAACAGAGGGAGCCAGATCAGGGACAGGCAAGTTCATGTTCAGAGATCCCTGTCCTACTCTGCAAAGAGGATGGGAGGGGAGTTCTCAATATTTCAAAATGTGGCTATCTTCTAAGCTAAGTAGACACTGCAGTAGAAAGGCCAGATTTGGGAACTAGGCTGATCCCCATCCCAGTTTTCATAGTCTAGTTTTGCTTTCAGAATAAATTTGAAAGTTTTATTGTGTAATATATTTCACTGGCAACCAACCATTAATAGAACAAAAACATTTCACAGACTATCATCAAACCTCACTTAGTTTTCTGTAAGTATTAAGGCTGAGTCCATTAGCCTTGTGGCATTGAAAGCTGCCTCCCAAGCCTGTATTCTCCAGTCTGCCCTACACCTTCTAAACCTAGTGCTCTGGAGTGTTAACAGGCAACTGGAGATGAGAAGGTGGTGAGGTGACCAGACACTGCTGGCAAAGCTTGGAGCAAATTCAGATAAACAGGCAAATGTGCATTCTGAGTGCCGTAGAAGGACAAGGAGTCTACTCCTCTCCCCAATGTTTAGACCTCAGAATCCATTTTATTTGGCTGAACTTTCTCACATATATTTCACACACACACACACACACACACACACACACACACACACACACACACTTCAGAATTTTAACGTTCTAAGAAATCACTTGGGGGAAACACTGAAATAAACAGAACTGGCTATAGAAGATTATGTCATATCCAGGAAGAAGTTATAGCACAAGGATTCTTCTGAGCTAAGTGGAGGAGTGTATACCTGTAACCCTGTGCTAAGAGGCACAGGCAAGATGATCATTAATCACTGCAAGTCTAAGGACAGCTGGATCTACAGAATGAAATCCAGACCAGCCAGGGATACATAGCACAATTCTGCCTCAACAACCACAAGCAAGCAAAATAAAACAAAAACAAAACCCAAGGATTTTCTACTCAAATATCTTGTAGTAAGGAATGCTGTCAGGTAATTCAAGAGGAAAATCAATATTTGGAACTCTCAAGAACACAGGAGTTGTTGTTTTGTGTGTAAAGTTCAAAGGTCACAGGGGTAAATACATAGCATTCCTATGCTTTGTTGACCCTTGTCTCTCTCTAGACTGGGGACTCACTGGGGACAGGATGGGGGTGAGAGTCGTGCAGCTGGAAGAGTTGTGTAGCCTTTAGAGGCCACTCTGACTTCACACTAGTATCACTACTCTGACTCAGTGGCAGCTGGAACACCCCTGGATTTTTGCCCTTTGTTTTAAGCTGCCTTCCATCCTGTTCTCTTGTCGGCTCTTATTCCTGTCTGCACTGAATGCTTCTTACATTCAAGTGAAAAGCAACGTAAGGCAACAATATGAATTTAATTTCAATGGCCAGAATGTTTAATGAGCCTACCCAGGAATGTAAATGAGGGACCACAGCACAACAGGATTGGTTTAGAATTCAGGTTGGGAGGCACCTTGTGCTAGCTAATGTTTTCTAAGATGAGGAAAATCACAGCCTTGTGAGATGAGGTGAGTCCACTCTGTGAGCCAGCCGCTGAGAGGCAGAGGACCCAACATCCACCGTGTTTTTTCTCTACCCTCTGCTGTCTCAGTGGTACCTGCCAATCTGGTTCATCAGTCAGAGTAAATTTGATACGGTTGAGGCACAGGTGCAATCAAGAGTGGACACTGGTATATTAACGACTGAAGACAGTTTACGCTAGTGCTAAAGAGGTGTGTGTGCATACATATAATGGTTTATAAACATGTCTGTCCGTGGCTCATCCTTGCTCATCTGCACTACCACCACTTCAATCAAAGGGTTAATAAATAGTGAGCAGCAGGGGCAGGAGATAATGCTGGAGCCAGGGAGCAGAGATTGTAGCCCATCTTTGCTTCTTTTACCTGTAAGGCTTTGAGAGGCTTTGTTTCTAGAAAGTTAGACTTTCCAGAGCCTCAATGGGACTAAAACATGCACCAACCTATAGGCTGTGGTGAGTCTAGAAACCAAGTGTGCAGGAGGAGGGGTAGGCAGCGGTCTTGCTGCAAGTTCCAGGCTGAAAATAGACAAAACCTGAGTACTTGCAAAAAAAGCAGGAGCTGGGAAAGACCATGGGAAATGAGAAAAAAAATAGTTTGATTTTGAGATGGGGTTGGTGATAATTTTATTTTCTTTCTGTTACTTCCATACACAGCCTGCAATAAAGTAATGCTATTTAAATGCACCTTTTTTAAAAGGAGAAAAAAGTGCTGATTTTATATTGTGTGGGCTGTCTTCTGAGGACCACGACTGCCGGCAATGTATGCTACCTTTGTAACAGAGCAAGATGGGCTTAAGTTCCTTTCCTGACACGTAATAAAGAAGGTTGAGGTCAACTGTCACATTCAAGGATGTCTGAGAACTGCTGTGAACATGGTAACATATCCATCTAGGATCTAGAAGAGCTCAGCAGAACTGCAAGCCACAGCTGTCTGCCGAGAGGGAATACATTTCTTTTCTTAAGGTGAAAAAGAAGAAATTGTTTTTCCTGTTATTAGCTTTTTTTTTTTTTCAAACCCTGAAACATACGTGTTGATTTAATAGCAAACTAGTGATAACACCCTGCATTAAAGCAAATGGCTAGTACTGGATCCTGCTGGTATGATACCAGAATAGCCTCACATAGAAAAGCTCTCTGCTTTCTCAGATCATCACTGTGGCCATTTCAAAGTAATTTCTTTGTCTTTGGCTGTGTGTTAAAACTCCCATTTTTTGCAGAGACAGAGGCAAAGATTTCAGGAACTGTTTCCTATAGTCAAAACGCAGCTGTCCCTAAGAGAGGCTCTGTTGCAAAGAGAAAAGCAGATGCCCTTCAGCTCTGCACCAGCCAGAGGGCAAGACTGGTTCCAGCAGGGTGATGCTCAAACGCCTACTAACGTCAGCATCTGTGGTTAGCTGATGGCTTTTATGCAAGAAAGTGGCGATCCAGATGCATTATTTAAGAAAGGTGATTTTAGTTTGCCATTCATACTTCGCTTCCAGGAAAATCTATTTTAGATGTAATAAGAGTAGCTGACATTACTTCACATTTACTGTGCACAAGTGTCAGACAGACTTACATACACAAAGAAATTGGTGATCTCAAGGCTCAATATTAAGTTTGGTTTTTGACAGTTGTTCTACGTGGTCCTCATTGGCCTTGAACTTCCAAACTTTCTGTGTCATTCTCCTGGGTGTCAGGAAGATTACAGGCAGGTGCCCTTAGGCCACGCTTTCAGAGCTCACTTAGTATTTTATGTGTTGTGGAATTACTTAGAAAACCAACAAACCTAATGTTTCCGTATTCTTTGAAGTGGAAGTATATGTTGTAAACACACACTTACAAGTTCTCTACAATCCTGTCATTGCCAGTGGTCCAGAGAGGAGCAGGAAGCAATCAACACCAGCATCACCTGGGAGCCAGCCCAACAGGCACCGTGCCCAACGCAATCAACTTCGAGAAGCACTGGTCCAAAAGAGCTGGTTTACTTGTAATCCGAAGACATAGGAAGCCCGATGGTTGACTGGCATTTTTTCCCCCTCTTATTTAGGCTATACTCCTGGGAAGCTCAAAGCCAAATCTGTAGCTCACTGTTTGAGAAATTGCCAAAAAACCTTTAAAAAAATTGTATATCAACTTTGCCCAGGCTTAGAGTGACTTCTCTTCCTTTATTTCCCCCAGTCAACCTGGGGTGGTTCGAGTGAGAATAGCCCCAGAGGCTCCTGTATCTGAATGTTCGGTTCCCAGTTGGTGGACCGTTTGGGAAGGATTAGGAGGTGTGGCCTCGGTGGAGGAGGTGTGTCACTAAGGGCAGGTTTTGAGATTTCTGAAGTCCAACCAGGCCTGGTCTCACTCTGCCCCTGTGGGTCAGGATGGAAGCTCTCAGCTATTGCTCCAGTGCCGAGCCTGCCTGCATGCATGTTCTCTGTCACGGTGGCCATGAACTACTCGGAAACTGAAAGCAGCTCCAGACTGAATGCTTTCTTTTATAAGTCATCTGGTCATGGTGTTTCATCACAGCAATGGAACAGTAACTAAGATACAATCCCTGTAAGCTACCTCTGACACTCTTTCAAATCACAAGGCTCCCCCAGAACTGCATAAACACAGAGCACTTACTGTATGCTGCCCCGTCATTCTGTGAGCACAAGCTCATGTCACTGCGAGTGCTTATTTTTGTTTACAGTGTTTTATGTTAGGTCAAGTACAAACTCATAAAGGACTTTAGTGAGAGACAAAAATGAAAAGGAGGCCCTGATATGTGAGGGGAAGATTCAGAATTCAGGCAGGAATAGCTAAGCACAGAGCCTGTTTCACGTCCCTCCCAACTAACAGCTACTCATCATGGAGCTTATGATGTGGAATTGGAGCTCCTTCTGTTAAGTGAAGTAAGCCAGATACAGAAGCATAAATATTTCATGTTGTGGGGCTGGAGAGATGAGATGGCTCAGAGGTTAAGAGTACTGCTTGTTCTTCCAAAGGTCTTTGAGTTCAATTCTCAGCAACCACATGGTGGCTCACAACCATCTGTAGTGAGATCTGGTGCCCTCTTCTGGCCTGCAGGGGTGTGTGCAGACAGAACACTGTATATATAATAAATAAATAAATCTTTAAAAAAAATATTTCATGTTGTTCTCTTGTGGAATGAACACACACACACACACACACACACACACACACACAGAGAGAGAGAGAGAGAGAGAGAGAGAGAGAGAGAGAGAGAGAGAGAGAGAGAGAGAATGGAAGGGAAACTACTATTTGGGAAGAGGAAGGGGAGGATCAGGAAAAGGCAATGGGAAGTGAACGTGGTTATGATACACTTGAAAAGATGGCATTGTGAAACTGGTTACTAGTATACAACAAGTATACACTAATAGGAAGAGGATGAGGAGGAAGAAGAGCTTATAGCAACTGTTGCTGATCCATCTCCCATGTGTGAACTGATTTCAGGAACTTCAGAAAACTGAAATCTCATGAGTTGATAGGGGACTGCTTTCACAGGACACAAAAGGAAAGGTCAGCTCAACTTTGTTGCTGTTTTGTGTGTGTGTGTGTGTGTGTGTGTGTGTGTGTGTTGTGTTGTATGCATATATGTTGAGGTCAGAGGAGAATGCGGATGTCCTTTCCACCTTACTCCTTTAAGACAGCACCTCCTGTCTCTCCCCTGACCCCCACCCCATCCTGGGGTTACAGTTGTATATACAGGCATGCCTGGCTTTTGGCACAGGTACTGGGATTTGAATTCAGGGCCTCAGGTTTGACAGCAGGTCTCAAACTGAGCTGCCTTTCCAGCTCCGCCACACCCTCACACTCCTCAGCCCAGGCTTAGGTTTGAAGTTTGAAGAAAAGATGAGAAATGTGCCTTGGGATTTTCTCACAACTAAACATAATTATTAGCCTCAGTGTGGAAATCCTCTAGAACTCAATGAGTCACTAAGTGGAGAGGGCCTCTGATTTTGTCCTTATTAAACCATACTATTTATATTCCCATGAATAGTTGCATAGATCTGAACCCATATTTTGAAAATTTCTAAGGTAAGATTGGCTCATTTCTTGTAGTTTTATAATCTCAATGGTATTTTAAGCTAGTGGGAAAATGATTTTTTTTTTAACTTAAAAAGATCCATCTAATCAATTAGCTATGGTTTCTTACACTGGGACTGGGACTGTAGCTTAGTGGTAGAGTGTATGCTCAGCAGCATCAGGCGCTGGCTTTCCTCTCCAGCACCAAAAATAAAACAAAACTAAAACTAAAAAGACATTATCTTACTACACTGTCAAAACTCAGGCCTGCCCCTCCTGTGGTTCTGTTTATGCGGTTCTTCCACTTGTGGTATTTATCCGCCCCTCCCACCCCCATCCCGCTCTTCCCCTCAGAAAACCATGACACAACAGCTCACATTTTGCCCTGATTCCTGCTGTGAGGAGCCAAGGGCAGGCTGTCTGAGGCTTGAAACCCCAGGGTATCCACTAATGGAGAGCTGTTAACCATCTCTGCTCTCCAGAGGAGAGTGGATGGATGCTGATTGCTGGGGACCTCAGGAAAGTAGATGGGAAAGTTGTTAACTAAGGATGAGAACACTTAAAGACAGAAGGTTCCTTCCCTCCCATATCAGCAAAAGAAGCGAGAGAGAAGAGTCCGGAAGGCTAATCCATCAGAGGAGAATTAGCCCTGCCGAAAACCAGCGCATACTATAACTCCATTTACTGGGGAAGCAGAGGCAGGAGGCTCACTTGAGCCCAGAAGTCTGGAGCCAGCCTGAACAGACTGGTGAGACCCTGTCCGGAAACAACAACCATGATGAAAGCCAACAAAATACAGAAACCAAAGAAAGAGGGCCTCCTGGATTTGAGGGTGCTCCCTCTAGTCTAGACAAACCAGTCACCACAGTGAGCTACAAGCCTGGATTTGCCTTCATTTAATCACTTCTCCATACCTTCTACCCCAGGCAGCCTTGACCTTAAGTTATATGAAAAGAGGGTGCCGTTGTGAGCCTCTTGTGGAAGTCTAGAAGTAGAACCCATGGGGGTTAAAAGTAGCATTCATCACCATTAAATAGCCAGACTTTTGGTTAGAGCAGTCATATGGGAGCAGTAACTCCCAAGCATGGCAGATTCAGAGGAGCATAAAATAAGGAGAATGCTGGGAGCCGTGAGCTGTAGAGCCAACGACTGTGCACACAGCACCTCTTCACACCGCACTCTTCACTGCCTCCCCTCCACAGGCCACACAATCCTCACACCGGTCCAGTTTCCTATACCAGGCAGAATTCGTAGAAGCGTAAGTTTGCACCGCGCCCCAAGGGAGACTTCACTCTGTGTGTCATCGGATGATGCATGCCTTGACCCCTTCCCACGACACTTTCCAAAGTGGGGAGCAAAGTGTTAAATGCTGGAAGAAGGCAGAGCTGGGGGTGAGAATAAAACCCTTTGCAAAAAATAACATCCATCTCTTGGGGCCCTGGGATAGTGCTCACTTTTTCTTGGTCTTGCATTTATGAAAGATAAAATGTGTGATCCCTGTCACAGAATAGTCCATCTGATGAAACAGGCAGGACTTGCCTGAGTCCAGAAGTGAGTGTATTGTGCCCTCAAGTGGTGTACTAAAACCAAAGCTTAGGAAAGAAATAACATACAAGGCTGTAAGGAGGCCATTGGCTCTCTCCTGAATTTTTTCCATTCTTAGAAAAGAGAAGATTGTTGAGTTTGGGAGCAATACACCAGGATGTGGGCTCTGTATGCCTGATTTACAACTAAGCCGGAGTTGGTTCTAGAGTCAGAAGTCATTCTGTTTCCATTCCTTGGCTATTTCAAATGGCTTGATTTTACCCGCTGCTCATCCGAGGTAAATGGTTGTTAGTGAAGTTCTAGTCACTGCTTGCTAAGACTAGTAAAACAAATACTTGGGCTTTTTCTCTTAAGGCAGAGCTCTTTAAACACTTCTTCAAAGGATGAAAAGCAGGAAAGCGTCCAATGACTAGACATGCATGAAGGGTTGTAATGTTAAGCTATCCCATTATAACATAACATGAGCAAAAGGCTCATCAGCACAAGATTAACTAAGTCAGAGAACAAACATAATGAGATTGAGCGCAGCTCTGAAAAATCAAGAGATTCTGTGCATTCATAAAAAGTGCTCTCCACACCAGGCTGCTCAGGAGGAGTGGGGGTGGGGGTGGGTGAGGATTATGCTCTTTAATGTGTGACTGGAAAAATGCATATACATGCAGCTCACATCTGCAAGGAAGCATAAGAAAATGGCTGCCTCCAGTGGTCCAAAATAGGCCTCAGGTATATACTCTTTCTATCTGTTTTGTTCACTATGGTTTCTTTGGTAAATATATATATTTAGAAGCCTGCTCCTTGGTTTTAGCAGGCACAGCAAACACTAGTTTGTGGAACAGAAGCTTTTATAAGTGGGTCGTTTCACATACATAAATCAGCTGTTTCCAAAGAGGGGAACTCAGTGGCTGGAAGTCAGGAGTGGCAGGGAGAATTTTCACTCTGTCTTCAGCATCTTTAATATTTGGAACCTTGGGAGAAGTTACCTATTCCTTCATAAGGAAAACTCAGACAACTCATGAACAGTGAAGAATGGAAGGTGTCTTTGTAAGGCATTCTTTTTAAGGAGATATAAATAGACAAGGTCCAAACTGTTTATAAACTACCAAGATTACTCTGGAATTGTGCCGGGGTGAGCACACGGGCAGGTGGGAGGCATCACAGCATGAAGACCGTGGTCCTCATGTGAGAGGTGAGCCGCTGGGTTAGAGCCTCTTGACATCCAAATACTTGTTCTCTGACAAACGCCACCTGACTGCAAGTCAAGGTGCACACTGAGCCTGCTTCCCAAATCAAGAGGATGAAGGGGCATGCCTCTCTACGTCACGGCAGACCTTTGGATGACTATGTATAATGGAGAACCTAACTGAGGGTAGATACAGAGGGTAAAACCATTTTTTAACAAAGGACAGCTCCTGGGGCTCCTGAGTAGGGCCCTCCAGAGTGAGACTGGACACTGTGTGTCATGTCCACACTCCCCCACTCAGCACCGAGGAGATTCACTCTAGAAATAATGATAACTGGGTTTAAACTGGGAATCTATTTCACTGAAAACAATCAAGTCCCATTTAAGGACATGTCCTATGTCCCAATTCCTTCCAGAGTACTTTGGGCTCATTTCTTTCCTAAGAATCCTACTGACTAAACCCTAGCTCCCGGACTATCTCTTGGAATCAGCTCTATATCCATTCTGAGTCTTTCTCTTCTCCAATATGCTACAACCCTCACGTCGGTACCCATTAAGACTTCACAGGGGCATGCAAGGCACGCCTTGTTAGGCCAGATCAGACTTTCTGGTCTGAGAACACTCAGCTGAATAGGAGGAGGCCTGGAAACAGCTAATTATCCATCAAAGAAACTGTGTTCCGACTGATAGCCTTGTTCTCAGCAAGCACCGTCCTCCAAAGCAGTCCAATAATTAGATAAACAAGAATTCAGAGGCTGGGCCGAGAGATGAAAATGCACTTTATGTGGCTTTCTTTAATGTAATCACTAGTTAAAAGGTCGGCACGGAGTTAACAAGCTCATTACAAACGCTTCGCCTGTGATCTCTGCACACACCCCCATGGCAGCTACTGGATAAGATGCCCTTGAAGGCCTTGCTGGGACTGGGCCCCAACTCACTGCTTTTATTCTGCTCCCACCACAAGGCAGCTGGCACCTCTATTGCCAGCTGTTGGGCATCAGGAAGATTGGCTAGGGGTCGATTCCAATGTATTCCTAGGCAAACAGCAAGTCTTTAAATAAAAGAAAAAAAAATCGTGGCCATAGAAATAGGAATGCAAGCTCAGACTTGGACAATCTTTTTTTGTCAACTTTAGTTTCCCACTTTTGAAACTGCTGTAATTCTCTCGGTGACTTCTCAGAGCTGCTTGCCTGGGTCAGTCTCAAAGGACACCTGTCTAGCTCAATCCCTCCACAGAGGTTGGGCATTGGTACTGGGGGGTTAAATCCATCCTTTCTGCCAGTACTGAGCAAGTTGGATGTGGTTTCGGAAGGCCAGGGTGATGTGGGAGACCCAGTCATTTTGGGGAATCAATCGGTAAAATGATTTCAACTCTCTGAGCAAGTGTTCATTTTATGAATGCCTGAGGCTTGGGAAGTCTGAGCAGTTCTGTTAGGATGGGCCTTGTCCTTTCTTTATAGCAACCTGACTATGGCAGAGGTACCTGGGGCAGCATCCACACAGGATGCAACCGGAATGGGCCCTAGTAATCCACAATGAGTTGACGGAAGGCACAGCCAACGAAGGAGTTCCCCAGGAGGTGGAGGGAGGCGAGGCTGAGGGTTGACATCTGTGGTAGCTCCCTTCATCGCAAGGCCCTACGTACTGTAGGCTGGTGAAAGGGACCAATCTGACGCTAAATTTCTAGCTTTGTCAATGGCAGCATTCACTATTTGGCATACCAGGTGCGCTTATTCTCTGTAGGTTACAGCTTTATAAAGTATTTATAAATTAAGCCTTATATCACATTCATGAGATTAAGTGTCAAAAGATTTATCCTTGAATTGATATGCTGCTCTTTGGTGTCCATTTTCACGTATTTCATTTCCTTGGATTGTGTAGTGGCTTAAATGAGAATGTCTCCCCTAAGCTCATATGTTTGCACATTTGGTTTGCACATGGTAGAATTGTTTGGGAAGGATTAGGAGGTGTGGTCTTGTTGGAGGAGGCATGTCACTGGGAGTGGGCTTTGAGGTTTCAAAAGCCCATGCCATTTTACAGTTAGCATTCTCTTCCTCATGTTTGTGGATCAGATGTAAGCTCTCAGCACATGAGGACCAGAGAGGAAACATTAAATTTAACACCATAAGAAGTTTAAACAACATGCTTTCTAAATTCCTTATAGTTTTCATGTAGCAAGATACTGGGCCAAGTTTGTTACAACTCTCTTTCCATACACACACTGTTGAGACACAACAGCTTGGAGCTAAAACCAGGTCCCTCCTTCACCGAACTGGAAAGAAGTGCCTTCCATCACTTCTAAGAGTGAAGACCTGGTTCTAGAGGCATGGCCTTGACCATCCTATGGCGCCAGGCCCAACCAAAGAAGATCAGCTCTGCATCTGCAGGTCTGTTTCTCAGGACACCATGCTGGGTGCAGATGATCTGCCGAGACTTGTTCTCACTCCCATATTCTGAACAGCTCAGTGCACAGCTGCATTCCAAACCCTGCACTGAAGTGATTGAGGGATAACATCTGCAGTAAATGACTCCTGCGGCTGATTAGATACTGAGGGGCAGTTGGGTAGCTACAGAAATCCCTTGGTGTGAGTTTATTCCCTTGCCACAAGCTTCCTCTTCCAATTACAGGATAAGGTTTCCACAAAGATGGAGACACAGCATCTGTAAGCAAACATGGTCATGCCTTCATCTTCCTCCAGGGAGTGGGGAACTGAATGTACTGTCTATAAATGCTTAGCTCTTTGAGGAGAGAGACTTAAGGCTGATTCGGTGTTTAAGAAAATGAGGAGTTGCTTCAGGAAGGATGAAGTTGGGGGACCTGTGTGTCTCACAAACACCAGAAGGAAGAGCTCCATTTCTTATTATGTGGCACCTGAGTGTGTTTCTCATGGTAACTTTTTACCTAGGGCACTAGTCACCTGTTCTTTCCAGGCCTCATGGTAGTCAACCCGTAAGAAGCATGTGTGGTGGGGACAGGTGGGCTCTGAGCCCCTTGCATGTCACATAGGAAAGAGTGGGTAGGAACCGGAGAGACAGGAGTTCTCGTGCACTGCTAGGAGAAGAGATAATTATTCAATTTTGGGGCAGAAAGTAATGATATGAATGCACCAAAGAACAAACATCACCTGTAACCCAGTCATTTCACTTTTAGGCATATTCCCTGGGGAAACTTTCTCACGCATTCACAGAGGAACAAGACACCATCTGCCACTTTGCAGGACTAGTAGAAAACACTAATGTTGAGGCTAGAGCGTCGGCTCAGCAGTTAAGGGCACTGGCTGCTCTTCCAGACAACGCAGGTTCAATTCCCAGCGACTGCATGGCAGTCCCCACCCTCTGTCATTCTAAGGCTGGGGAACCTGCCCTCTTCTGGCCTTCGTGGGCACCAGACATGCATGTGGTGCACAGACATACATGTAAGAAGAAGACATCCATATGCTAAACTAAATAAATTAACTTAAAAAGAAAACCACAACTGTCAGGCTGGGGAGACAGTTCATAGGCTAAGTGATTGCCATGCAGGCATGAAGAC